>NC_136408.1:133560288-133687788 GCF_051521515.1 Lactuca serriola | reverse complement strand
TCAAAGAACATACAGAGGAACCCAACTCTGAATAAAAATATGAAATCCTAATCTTCGAAACTAATCAGTCCCCAATAACCAATCATGTTCATAGTCTCTCCCTCCATGGTTGAACCAGAGAGCTCAATGTCGGATCACACAACGTCTCCAACATTCCGAACTCAAATCATAATTTACAAAATACTTTACAAAGAATAACCTGCTGAAAATATGAAGCATCCAAAAGTAAAGTCTAAATGATAAATAATTTGAATACGAAGAAGGGTCTAGCAATGCCAAAAATTTGATCGGAAGATCAAAATCAGTGTCACGTCGCATTGCCAAAATAATCTTCATCTTCAAAATATCGCAAATCCAAATTCGAATAATAGAATAGTATCCAGATGATAACACCAATGAGACATCCAAAAGATTCCTATAACAAATCAGAGCAAAGAATACTAAATAAATCTGAACGCGGAACTGGATTCTTGCTCAAGATTTCCACCAAGGATTTGTCAACTCATAAAGTAAAAATTAGACTTCAATCAACATGACTTCTACCATATACATAATAGCCTAAGTCCGGTTAGATACCTCCAATACCGATTGATCTCCTTTCCTATATGTCTTCAAGAATCTAAACTCTAAAAGTCACAACGAATGCTTAGATGCTCATGACTATCCCTTATTTTTGATCGACCATGCAGTAAAGATCAAAAATAATCTTGAAATCGGGTAACAAAATATGTCAGATATTCCTCAAATGGGTCACCGAAACATCAAACCATGATAATTCCTCAAAATACAACCCTAATTCTAAAGTTAGCCTAATGTTAAACTTGGTCAAAGCCAATGGTTAATGGTTAAAAATTCAACGGTCAACTTAGCATAACATGCAACTATATGCATTGCGTAGAGCTCAAGACGGTGAGACGAGCAAAATCAGGGCTACGCCCAGCGTAAGGCAATTTATGCCTTGCGTAGACACCTGATCACCAATTTAATTATTAATTCCTTAAATCAGAAGATTAGCTTCCATCCTTTTAGATCTATAACAAATGAACGTCTTAATGGATAAAGTCTCAAATTTTATCCATTTTCATGGTCTTAAAGAGCACAAAATTAAAACCAAGGTCCATAAAGTTGTCTGTTGCTCAAGAACTCATGCATGGATGGATGAAAGTGACAAAGCTCTCATTTTTATGACTTAACTACCCCAAAAATGTTTGGAAATGGTACTCCAATAGTATGGAGTAGCGCATACTCATATAAACCATGGTTATGGGGACAAAAGCATTAAATTCTTAAGCATAACTAAATATAACATAAAACAACATCAAGGTTGTAACATCCCAAAAATACAGTCTAAAAATTTCGTTTTAAATCATTACTTAAACCAAATTTATCTTCCAACATGTAAAAATCATGAATCGTGTAACTCAAGAAAATCATAACATCTGTCAAATATATCAGAGTATTAACATCCCAGGCTGAGCAAATGGTGTGTGCACTGCAATCTTCCTGAGCTCCTCTTTTAAAACTGAAGTACTGAAACCAAAACTGAAACTGTAAGCACGAAGCTTAGTGAGCTCCCCCAAACTACCACATACCATCCAAGCACATATAACAAATAACATAACTCTGGGACTACTCCCAACTGCATCGGAACGAATCCCGGCATCGGCTTACCCGACATCGGACTCCTGCCCGGCATCGGGCTCACCCCGACATCCGACCTCATCAGGCATCAGGCTCACCCCGACATCGGGCTTAACCCGACACATACACAGCATAACATATGTCATAAATGTTGGATTAGTGTCTAAGTTCATAACTATTTTGGTATGTACTTGACCCAATTATGAGCATGGTCCTTTTGGGTTGCCTTCACCATAGCAACTTGTAGGATGAATTAAGGAGAAAGAAGATTAATTATGATTTATTAATATATTATAAGAATAATATACTAAAGGAGAAATCATATTGTTTAATTAATATTAGTCAAGAATTAATTTAGAATTAATTTTGTGGCTAAAAGAGATTAATTAAACTTAAGGGACTGGAATTGTAATTATAAGATAATTGCATTTGTGCTATGAATCACCTTGGAATATAGGTTGGACGAATTCTATGGGAAGCCCATACGGAATTCGTCCAAGGGATGTTCTAAAAGGATCCATGGACTGCTTAGGGCTTAAGTAGTCATATTAGGGTTTCCTAAGTTCAAAACCCTAATAGCCTAAGTATATAAAGACCCATAAGGACCCAAAAACGTGGCTAAGTGTTCCTTTAGGGTTTCCAGTCGGTTTTGGTGCCACCTCTCTCCTCCTTCTTCATCTTTGTTGCTCTTGGTGTTTGTGACTCCATTAGAGCTGCAACATTTGAGGCACTAAGCTTTCTGAAGCCAATCAAAGCAAGGAATTGATTGTTATTGCTATATAACAATCAAAGGTAATTCTCTAAACCCTAATTCAATTTATAATATGTTAGATCTAGGGTTTATGGCTTTGGATAATCAATTGCATGTTCATTAGACAAACTAGATCCAAAAGCTATTAGGGTTTGCATGTACACCATAGGAATGATGTATTGCTCAAAACTCATATGTGGTATCAGAGTCTAGGGCTATGTGTTTGTGGATTTGATGCTTATTTGATCAAAAATTGACTAAAAATCGATTTTTTGGCCTCTGCCCGACCTGACTCGGCGAGTCTGTGGATGAACTCGGCGAATCGGCCTGACTCGACAAGTCCAGGGTCAGACAAATGGAAAATCGGGATTTTGACCTGTTTTGGCTGTGGATAATTAGCTAAAACATTTTTTATTAATAAAATCTGAATTTTATCAATATTTGGAGATTATACTTGCCAAAATAGAAGATAATTGTCAAATTTTAGATAATCTTTTGTTTTATTAGATACATATTGATTATTTGTAATTTAGATTTGAATTATCTTGTGAAAAAGTTTGAATAGTTTCAAATTTTCCTCTTTAGGTTTTATAGTTTAAATTTGAACTTAAAAGTTTTTGTTTTTAAAATTTAAATAGTTAAACCCTAATGTTCTGAAAAGTTTCAAAACTTGTCCTCAAGTTTTCGAATTAAAATTTTTTGATTAAAAGTTTAATTTTGAAAAATATTTAAATTCTAAACCCTAATGTTTTGAAATGTTTCAAAACTTGCCGTCAAGTTTTGGAATTTAAAAGTTGATTAAAAGTTTAATTTTGAAATGTTAAATTCTAAAACCCTAGTGTTTTGAAAAATTCAAATTACACCCTCTTGGTTTTGTTAAATTAATTAAAAGTTTAATTAAAAGAGAAAGTTAATATAACCACCTAGTATTTTAAAAGTATAAAATACACCCTATACTATATATAACATTAAAAGTCTAATATTATATATGAGTAAACTGTCAGTCTTACCGTTAGTAGGCATCATTCATGAAGCTGGTCTATAAGGGGTGTTTAAGAAAATTGCCTATAAAATGGCGATTGAATGGGTATCCACTCTTACCCACCGCACTCTTGACTAGTGGAGGGTCGTTGGCCGAATGGGTAGGATAGGACGGAAACCTTCCATTATAAGTATAATGAAGTACAAAGTTGTTGGAATAGTGTCTAAGGCTGTAACTATATCCGGTTGTGCATGGTCCTTTTGGGTTGCCTTCACCATAGCAACTTGATAGGATGATTTATTAAGAGAGAATAAATATTATTAATATATTATGGGAATAATATAATGAATAATATATATTGTTATTTGATTAATATAAGTCATAGAATTAATTAGAATTAATTTGGTGACTTAAAGAGATTAATTAAATAAAGGGGTATAAACTGTCAATTGTTTGATAGTTAAGCTTTAGACTGTAAATCCATTTGGATATACTATGGACGAATTCTAAGAGGATTAGGATAGCTAAAATCGTCCATTAGAGTTATCTAGGAATGGATTTGGATAGCCTTAAGAGAAGATTATCCAATTAGGGTTTAGGTTGTAACCCTTAAAGAGTCTACAAGTATAAATAGACCCCATGGCATAGGGAATTCGATACTTCTGATTAAGTAAGAGAACTCTGGTCGAAATTCCTCCCCTCTCCTCTCTCCCAAATCATCCTCCTTGCTTTGGTGTTTGTAAGCCATTAGAGGAGTGACATTTGTGACTCTAGAAGCTCCAAGACCTCAAGATCAACAAGGAACTCAAAGGTATGATTCTAGATCTGTTTCAATGTCCTTGTTTAACCTAATTAGTAATTAGAAGTCTTGGATTCAAAGCATGTTTATTAGAAAGCCTAGATCCAAGCATTAGGGTTTTGCATGCGCACATAGGAAAGTTCTTATGGCTAAAACCCATCAGTGGTATCAGAGCCTAGCTTGGTTTTCTGTAAATTGTTGCTTGATTAACTGAAACAAACCTGCAAAATTCGATTTTTAGGTTTCTGAGTCATGGACTCGGCGAGTCTCAAAGTGGACTCGGCGAGTAGGCCTGACTCGGCGAGTCCCTTTGTGCACTCGGCGAGTCCAGGCGTCAGGAATGGCCAGATTCGGGATTTCTTTGTGTTTATCTTATCTTAACTTACCATAAACTAATTAGATCAATATTAATTCGTTTTTCTGATAAATATAACTATTATCTTGATCTAGTTAAAGGTAATTATCAACTAATTAAATATTTAATTTCCTTATATGATAATTAATTGATTATTTTGATTATTTTGGTAATTATCTTAAAAAGAAATCTTGAATAAATCAAATATAGATAATTAGGATATTAATTGTTAATTGGAATTATTTGTTATTTGATCCTCCATGTTTTAAATGTTTAAAACCTACCCTCATGTTTTGAAATTTACTTTTGTGATTAAAAGCTTTAATTTAGACAACTTAAATTTCAAGCCCTAGATTTTAAAAGTTTTAAAATACAACCCTATACTAATATGATATTACTAGAATAATATATATATGTATAACTAAAAGCTAGTCTTACCGTTAGTAGGCCTCATTCACGAAGCCGATCTATAAGGTGGGTATAAGGTTGCGGCCTATAAAATGGCGCTTAATGGGTGTACACTCACACCCACCGCTTGCTTGATTGGTGGAGGGTCGTTAGCCGAACGGGTAGGATAGGGCAACCTCATCCTCTCATTAAAAGTATAATAAGAAATACAAAGTAACTACACATATTTTAAAATTTCCCAATCCTAGTTACTTTAGGAAAAGTGAATTGATGCAATCCCATGAAATTACACTTTGCACCTTGCTAAGATGTTGGTGGAGCGTGTGTGGTTTACCGGCACACTAATTGGTTCTAAGCGAAGGTGGCAAAGGGTGATTCGTTGTTTATCATAGTTCAATGGAGCGTGTGTGGTTTACCGGCACATCGAATAGGTGATTGTTACAATGAAGGCGCCATGTGAATTTGCATGGTAATTCACACCCGCTTTGTGATCCTCGGCATCCCAGTCACAAACAAGAGGGGCATATCGAGATTTAAACATGCCATTGAATAGTTTCAATGAATCTCATCCGAACCTAGGAATTCTCAAAAACACTTAGGACTAATAGTTTAAGTTTCGTGATGGAGAATTAGTGAATCGTCATTCACTTACCTTCAATTTATTTGCATGTTAGATTACGGCATCCCTTTTCTAGTATGTAAATGTTATTGTTGGATCCTAGCCCTAATTTTCTTATTGGGTGATAATTAGGGATTCTTATTCTAATCTATCTTTGTCCTTTTCTAATTGTAGATGTCAAACGCAAACAACGCTGCTGCTAGTTCTTTCACGTTGATGAGCCTTTGCCAAAAGGTCACCTTCGATGGAACGAACTTTAGCGAATGGATAAGATACATTCGCACCATTGCTCGCTATGAGGACAAAGAGTATGTCCTTGATGAGAAGCTCGAGAAAATCAATACCGAAATCGCTACTCCAGCCGAAATCACCGCCTTTGAAACTCATGAGCGAGATGCAACGAAGGTACATTGCATCATGATCGCCACCATGAACTCCGAATTCCAAAAGTCCTACGAGGACATGTACCCGTACGAGATGCACCAAGACCTATTGGAGAGGTACCACCAAAACGCGAGACAAGAGAGGTACGAGATTTTCACTAACATGATTTCCGCGAAGATGGGTCATGGAGAATCTCTTACCGTGCACTTGCAAAAGATGCAAAGGTATGTCGACCGCCTTCGCAAGTTAAATGTTGACTTCGGTGAGGATTTGGCGATCGACATGGTGCTTCACTCTTTACCTCCGATGTACAACCAATTTAGGATGACCTACCACATGAACAAAGAAGAGGTCACCCTAAGCAAGCTCCAAGGTCTCTTGAGGGTTGCTGAGAGCAACTTCAAAGACAAGTCTGTTGCACCTACTCCCAATCCGCCCGCTGCTCCTGTCTTGGCTATTGGACAAGGGAAGGGAAAGAAGAGGAAAGCTTCATCGAAGAACTATCGCAAGGTGAAAGCCCGAGATGGTGCCTCTTCTAGTGGGACCAAAGTTGATCTCGCCAAGCCCTGCTCTAACCCGAAGGAGGCAGAGTGCCACCACTGCCACAAGATAGGACATTGGAAGAGAAGCTGCCCGGATTACCTGCAAGCAATCAAAGAAGGAAAGATCAAGCCATCTTTCGCAGGTATATATACAATCAAATCTAACGATTCTAATCATGCTATTTCTTGGGTTCTTGATACCGGTTGTGGTTATCACATTTGTTCTAATGTGCAGGGACTAAGAAGAAGTAGGGATGTGGAGCAAGGAAGGATCAATCTGATCATGGGGAACAGAAGATCGTCGCCTGTAACCAAGATTGGAGTGTATTCCTTAGTGCTTAGGAATAGTTTAGTTTTAGATTTGAACAATTGTTGCTATTCGCCAGAAATGGCAAGAAACATCATTTCATTTCATGGTTTATTTAGACAAGGATTTAGATTTTCTTTTAATAATGAGAATGGTTCTATTTTGGCTTATCTAAATGGTGTCTTTTACTTTGAAGCTATACCATGTAATGGAATATATGAAACTGTTATGATTGTTGATGACTTTGGAAATGATGTTTTGAATATTGATTCTTCCACTAGTATGGATAAAGCATCCTTGTGGCATTGTCGTCTTGGACATGTCAACAAGAAACGCATAGCCCAACTCCAAAAGGATGGAGTGTTGGAGTCATTCGACCTTAGGGAAGATGACACATGCGAGTCTTGTTTGCTTGGAAAGATGACTAAGTCACCCTTCACGAGTACTTGTGAAAGGGGCGATGGTCTATTGGACTTAATACATACCGATGTATGTGGACCGTTTAGATCAACCACAAAGGATGGGAACCGCTTCTATGTGACTTTTACCGATGACTATAGTAGATATGGGTATATCTACTTAATCAAGCAAAAGTCAGACACCTTTGAAAAGTTCAAAGAATTCAAGAATGAAGTGGAGAATCAATTGGGCAAGAAAATCAAGATGCTTCGATCCGATCGAGGAGGAGAGTACCTAAGTCTTGAATTCCATGATTATCTCAAGGAGTGTGGAATAGTTTCGCAATTGACGCCTCCTAGGACACCGCAGTTGAATGGTGTGGCAGAAAGGCGTAATCGAACCCTATTGGATATGGTTCGCTCTATGATGAGTCGTGCTTCACTACCAATCTCTTTTTGGGGGTATGCCTTAGAGACTGCCGCCCATATCCTTAACCGAGTCCCTACTAAGAAGGTTGCCAAAACACCTCACGAGATGTGGACAGGGAAAGCTCCCTCGTTGGCACATATCAAGGTTTGGGGTTGCGAGGCTTTCGTAAGACGAGATACTCACGACAAGCTTGAACCTCGAAGTGAGCGATGTATTTTCATCGGCTACCCGCAGACATCCTTTGGATATCTCTTCTATAGACCGAAGGACAATGTTGTCTTCGTTGCAAGGAGAGGAGTTTTCCGAGAGCGAGAACTCATAAGCCAAGGAGACAGTGGGAGGCAAATCGAACTTGAAGAGATTCAAGAGTCGATGGATGAAGGAACCTCTACCGCTGGCACTCAACCCGAGGAGGAAACTCCGGTTGAACCAATTGACGAATCCTTACCTCTTAGACGTTCCGATAGAGTTAGAGTTCATCCCCAGTTTTATGGCTTTCATATTACTACCGAAGGGGACACGTATATTAGTGATGGTACACTAGTAAATCTTGATGAACCTAATAGCTACAAGGAAGCCATGGCAGGCCCGGAGTCTTTAAAGTGGAAAGAGGCAATGGATAGCGAGATCCAATCCATGTATGATAACCAAGTTTGGAATTTGGTTGATTACGTGCCCGGACGTAAGACCGTTGGGTGCAAATGGATCTTCAAGAAGAAGACCGACGTGGATGGGAACGTACACACATATAAAGCGCGATTGGTCGCGAAGGGCTTTACTCAAACTCCCGGAGTTGACTATGATGAGACCTTCTCACCAGTTGCGAAGATTAAATCTATTAGAGTGATGTTAGCAGTTGCCGCATTTCATGATTATGATATTTGGCAAATGGATGTCAAGACCGCTTTCCTTAACGGAAAGTTGGCTGAGGATGTTTACATGGCTCAGCCAGAGGGGTTTGTGGATCCGAAGCATCCGGATAGAGTGTGTAAGCTTGAGAAGTCCATTTATGGACTTAAGCAAGCATCTCGCAGATGGAATCTTTGTTTCGATGAGAAAGTCAAAGAGTTTGGATTTGTACGAAGCGAAGACGAATCTTGTGTATATGTCAAAGCCAGTGGGAGTATAGTAAGCTTCCTCGTTCTATATGTCGATGACATATTACTCATAGGAAACGACATTCCGACTCTGCAGGAGGTAAAGTCCTGGCTCGGGAAGTGTTTCGCTATGAAGGACCTCGGAGAGGCTTCTTACATTTTGGGAATAAGAATAATAAGAGAAAGAAGTAAGAGACTAATTGGACTTAGTCAGAATACTTACTTAGAGAAGGTACTAAAACGTTTTAGTATGGAAAACTCAAAGAAGGGAGAACTACCGATACAAAGTAATGCCAAGTTGAGTAAGACTCAAAGTCCGAGTACCGAAGCTGAGATAGCAGAAATGAGCCGAGTACCATACGCTTCCGCAGTTGGCTCAATCATGTACGCTATGACTTGTACTCGACCTGATGTAGCCTTCGCTTTGAGCATGGTTAGCAGATATCAAGGGAATCCTGGCAAAGCACATTGGATTGCGGTGAAGAATATCCTTAAGTACCTTCGGAGGACGAAGGAATGGTTCTTAGTCCTCGGAGGAAGTGATGGCTTGAAGGTGCGAGGGTATAGTGACGCCAGTTTTCAAACCGACAGGGACAACTACCGTTCACAGTCGGGCTGGGTCTTTACCCTAAATAGAGGAGCAGTGACATGGAAAAGTTCCAAGCAAGAAACCGTAGCTGATTCAACGTGCGAATCAGAGTACATTGCAGCGAGCGAAGCGTCGAAGGAGGCAATATGGCTAAAGAACTTCATCGGTGATCTTGGAGTCGTACCTGCCATAAAGGAGCCAATAGAGATTTTCTGTGATAACGAAGGTGCGGTTGCCTTAACCAAGGAACCGAGGGATCATGGTAGATCAAGACATATCGACAGAAAGTATCACTTTATTAGACATCGTGTAGAAGAAGGACAACTCGTAGTTAAGAGGATATCATCAGAAGATAACCCAGCAGATCCGCTTACGAAGGGACTGAGTAGGGTTAAGCACTTGCAGCATGCTAGGAGTATTGGGCTGAAGGATGATATTAGCATAGATTAGATAGTATTAGAAACGTGTAATAGATAAATGTAATTGACATTTGATGATTAAATAAAGGAGTTTTATTTATGAGTAATGTTACTATCTTATGTTAATTGTTTAGCTATTGTTTCACTTTGCATGTTTTGACTTCCAGAATAATTGAAATTATTAGGAATAATAGAATTGTTCAAATGGTCCACAATCATTCATATATTGGAAGTAGATATGAAAGAAGATTGTCATGAATTGGTGTGTAGAATGTCTAAATGGTGTTAGACATAGCAAAGGATTGTTGCAACGTTCATGAGTGCTTATGAACTAGTTTTGAGCATTGGAATAAACCCGCGCTTGCTGGAATCACCTTATGGAATAAGATATAAAAGGTGATCGCAAGACGATAATATCATATAGTCTTAAAACCTAGATATATGGTTTATTATTTGTTAATTGATTGTACATTGATAATACGAAAACGCATCAGTAACTTGATGTTATAAAACGTATTGTTGTGTATAGTTGGTAAATGAATAAGTAAATGCATATAAGTCGAAGTTTATCTGTAACTTTTATCTAAGAAGGTAAAAGCGATATCTCGGCCGCTCGATGATTTGATTTGACTTATGTGTCGGGCCCGGTCAGAACTGAATTGATGTGTTCGATTAAGTTCTATGTCAAATAAATCAGAGATCGAGAAACCTAAATGCTTGACTAACCATTCCATAGGATTGTCAGCATGATATCTAACAGAGGACTGTACGTTCCCTTATCTAAAGGACAAGATTGATTAGATCAGAGTTGACAGCGTCTTTGAGAGCTACGATTGCAAACCGAATTTTACTTGTATAGTTACTAGACTTATCCAAGTGGGAGACTGTTGGAATAGTGTCTAAGGCTGTAACTATATCCGGTTGTGCATGGTCCTTTTGGGTTGCCTTCACCATAGCAACTTGATAGGATGATTTATTAAGAGAGAATAAATATTATTAATATATTATGGGAATAATATAATGAATAATATATATTGTTATTTGATTAATATAAGTCATAGAATTAATTAGAATTAATTTGGTGACTTAAAGAGATTAATTAAATAAAGGGGTATAAACTGTCAATTGTTTGATAGTTAAGCTTTAGACTGTAAATCCATTTGGATATACTATGGACGAATTCTAAGAGGATTAGGATAGCTAAAATCGTCCATTAGAGTTATCTAGGAATGGATTTGGATAGCCTTAAGAGAAAATTATCCAATTAGGGTTTAGGTTGTAACCCTTAAAGAGTCTACAAGTATAAATAGACCCCATGGCATAGGGAATTCGATACTTCTGATTAAGTAAGAGAACTCTGGTCGAAATTCCTCCCCTCTCCTCTCTCCCAAATCATCCTCCTTGCTTTGGTGTTTGTAAGCCATTAGAGGAGTGACATTTGTGACTCTAGAAGCTCCAAGACCTCAAGATCAACAAGGAACTCAAAGGTATGATTCTAGATATGTTTCAATGTCCTTGTTTAACCTAATTAGTAATTAGAAGTCTTGGATTCAAAGCATGTTTATTAGAAAGCCTAGATCCAAGCATTAGGGTTTTGCATGCGCACATAGGAAAGTTCTTATGGCTAAAACCCATCAAAAGTAACTAAACATATTTTATGTTGAGTATAGTATTAGGGCGTTTGTGGTGATACTTGAGACAAATATGGGTAGGTGTGGAAGGTAGTATGGGCTCGTACTACTAAAAGCAGAGGACCCATACGCGTAGCAAGGAAGTCACAACCCCTAGGTATTGAGGGTATTGGTCTCCCGACATTATATTGTTTATTTGATATATTGAGTGTGTTTGCAGTATGGCGGTGACGAGACGTTTTGCTGATATATCCGGGTCGGGATCTGGGTTAGGATCAGGGACGGGAAATGGAGGGTCAGAGGTGCCGATAACACCTGAGCCCGTGGGTCAGATTGCGACTGGGAAGTTGGATGTCAGGATCCGGGAGATTCTGCACGATGAGGTCGCTACGACTTTCCGAGCGCATCTACCAGAGATGTTTGGGTTGATCAAGACCGCGATAGTCGAGTATTTTGATGAGCGATATGCAGCTCTGGCAGAGACAGCAGCCACTGTAGCCACTTCGGTTGTAACTGCGGCAAGGGTTGGAGGAGGAGCCAACAAGGCTTTCTAGTACCGGGACTTCAATAATACGAAGACCCCGACATTTGATGGTACACAGGATGCTATTCGGGCTATGAGGTGGTTATCTGACGTGGAGGGATGTTTCTTCACGTACTCTTGTCCTGCTGACCAGAAGGTCAGATATGCCCTGAACCTGCTGATGCTTGCAGCAAAGGACTGGTGGAGGTTGATGACAGTTTCATATTCTGATGATCAGTTGACTGCTATTACCTGGGAGCAGTTACGGGATATGTTTCGCACCCGCTACGTTCCTCGTGTTGAGCGGGAGTGTCTTGCTCAGGAGTTCTTGACTTTGAGACAGGATGGGGAGTATGTGATGGAGATTACCCGGATGTTCACAGAGAGGGCTATGTTTTACCCGGAGTTTGCATCGGAGTAATCTCAGATGACTCGTTATCTGAGTATGCTCAAGACAGACATCCGATAGTTCGTGGCTACATAGCGTTGTGATACTCTTTTGGATCTTCAAGAAGCCGTGAGGCTGCATGAGTTGGAGATAGAGCTGCAGCTGAGGGAGCAGCGTCAGGCACCAGCCCAGTTGCAGCTGGCGCCTAAGCGGTCTAAGACCGCTGATACACGATCTGGGGGTCAGCAGAGCCGCACTTGTGGGAAGTCCGACAGGGTTCATTCATGGGTTTGTCAAGCAAGAGGTGGATGCCACAAATGTGGCAAGGATGGGCATTATGCCAGGGACTATCACCAGTCCGCCCCTCAAGCGGATATGAGGATTTGCTTTCATTGTCATCAGGTTGGTCATGTGAAGACCAACTGTCCATTGCTTGCTGCTAAGTCAGCGCAGGGTTCTACGCCAGTTGCTGGGAGGATTGGAGATGGGAGGCCAGTCAAGGTGGAGCCTCCGAAGGCTCAGGGACGCGCCTTCCATCTTACGCTAGTTGCTGGTACGTTTCTATTCTTTGTCTCAATTATTGTATTTGTGTTATACTTATTGGTTGTACAAGTGATTAGGTACGTTTTTAGAAAATTATTTGACTGCTTTGGTTCTATTTGACTCGGGGGCGAGTCGGTCGTTCATATCTCAGACTTTCAGTAGAGGGTTCAGTGTGCTGATGGATGATCTCGAGTGCCCGTTGTGGGTTTCGATCGCCAACGAGCACGGAGTTTCCACTTCTTCGGTCTACCGGGGATGCGAGTTGGAGATTTTCGGGGTGTCCTTCCCGATAGATTTGATTCCTATTCCCATTGGGGATGTATGCGTGATTATAGGGATAGATTGGCCCAACCGTTTTCGTGCCATGATTGACTGTGAGAGGCAGCCGGTGGTGGTTCGAACCCCAAGTGGGGGAGAACTTGTAGTGTATGGAGAGGGCACCAGGTTGGGATCAGGGTTTTGTTCGGCAGTCAGGGCTCGATAGTATATTCAGCACAGGTGTGCCAGTTATTTGGCATATGTGATACATATGTGAGATAGGGAGCAACTCTCAGTTTCAGAGGTCCCGATGGTTAGAGAGTTTGCTGATGTGTTTCCGGAGGAGTTACCCGGAGTGCCTCCGGAGAGGCAGGTTGAGTTCAGGATTGATCTAGTGCCAGGTGCGGCACCTATCGCTAAGGCGCCATACCGTTTGGCACCGCCTGAGATGCAAGAGCTATCATCTCAATTGCAGGAACTACTAGATAAGCAGTTTATTCGTCCGAGTAGTTCCCCCTGGGGAGCGCCAATCCTCTTCGTCAGAAAGAAGGACAGTTCGCACAGGATGTGCATTGACTATAGGGAGTTGAACAAGCTAACGGTGAAGAACTGTTATCCACTCCCGAGGATAGATGATCTTTTCAATCAGCTGCAGGGTGCGTCTTGGTTTTCCAAGATCAATTTGCGGTCTAGGTATCACCAGGTCAGGGTGAGGGAGGAGGACATAGAGAAGACCGCGTTTCAAACTTGTTATGGTCATTACGAATTCGTGGTGATGCCGTTTAGGCTCACCAACGCACCGACAGTGTTCATGGATTTGATGAACCGAGTCTGCAGACCGATGCTCGATCACTCAGTTATTGTATTCATAGATGACATCTTGGTGTATTCCAAGACCCGGGAGCAGCATGAGGAACACCTTAGGGAGCTGCTGGAGGTTTTGAGGCGAGAACGGTTGTACGCCAAGTTCTCGAAATGCGAGTTTTGGTTACGAGAGGTCCACTTCCTTGGACATCTCGTTAACCAGGGGGGATTCTGGTCGATCCGGCCAAGGTAGAGGCAGTTATACAGTGGGAGGTTCCGAAATCTCCCTCAAACATCAGGAGTTTCTTGGGTTTAGCAGGGTATTACCGAAGATTCATTCGTGATGTCTCCAAGATTGCGGTACCCCTCACTCGTCTTACGAGGAAAAGGGTGGATTTTCGGTGGGGTCCAGAGCAGCAGAGGGCATTTGTGACCCTGCGGCAGTGTTTATGTGATGCGCTGGTGTTAACACTCCCCGAGGGAGTAGAGGATTTTGTGTTATTTTGTGATGCATCCATCACAGGCTTGGGGGCAGCCCTCATGCAGAGGGGACGAGTGGTAGCCTATGTGTCGCGGCAGCTGAAGCCGCATGAGGCTAGATACCCGACGCACGATCTTGAGTTGGGAGCGGTGGTTTTCGCTCTCAAGATTTGGAGGCACTATCTGTACGGGATCTGTTGTACTATATACACGGATCACAAGAGTTTGAGACACATCATGGACTAGCCAAACCTAAACATGAGGCAGCACAGGTGGCTGGATGTGGTCAAGGACTATGATTGTGAGATCCTTTACCATCCTGGTAAAGCGAACATGGTTGCAGATGCTTTGAGCCACAAGTCTGCTGGGTCTTCTACCCCAGCAAGGTGTATGAGGATAGCGGTGGATTCCCCGCTCGTAAGTTTGATCAGGGACGCCCAGGTTGAGGGAATGAGGTCAGAGAATTGGAAGCTAGAGAGGATCAAGGGCGAAAGCGCCCGATTTGTTCAGGATAGCCGCGGATTGTTGACCCGTTACGGTCGAGTTTGGGTTCCGATGTCCAGTGGGGTCCGACACACAGTGATGGAGGAGGCTCATAAGTCTCGTTTTTCTATTCACCCGGGGGCCACCAAGATGTACCATGATTTGAGTTCGAGTTATTGGTGGCCTGGTATGAAGCGAGATATCGCTTGGTTCGTTGAGAAGTGCTTGACCTGTAGGATGGTCAAGGCCAAGCACTAGAGGCCGCATGGTAAGCTGCAGCCTCTGGAGATTCCCATGTGGAAATGGGAACGGATCGCGATGGATTTCATCACGAAGTTGCCAAGGACGGCAAAGGGATTCGACGCTATATGGGTCATCATGGATCAATTGACCAAGAGTGCTCACTTCCTAGCCATACGGGAGAGTTCATTGGCAGAAAAGTTGGCCGACCTGTACGTCCGCAAGATTGTCTCTCGCCACGGGGTCCCAGTTTCCATTGTTTCTGATCGGGATGTCAGGTTTACTTCACGATTTTGGCAGAAGTTCCACGAGGAACTGGGTACGAGGCTGCATTTCAGTACGACGTTTCATCCGCAGACTGATGGGCAGAGTGAGCGGACCATCCAGACCCTCGAGGATATGTTGAGGGCATGCGTCATTGATTTCGGTGGGAGTTGGGATTCCCACCTACCGCTTGTAGAGTTCGCCTACAACAACAGCTATCATTCTAGTATTGGCGCCCCGCCTTTCGATCTATTGTATGGGCGGAAGTGTAGGACCCCAGTCTGTTGGGGCGAGGTTGGGCACAAGGTGATGGGTCAGACAGAGGTAGTTCTGCAAACTACCGAGATGATACAGCAGATTAGACAGCGACTGCAGACCAGGAGGCAGTGGTGTCGTTGCGAAAGTGTGTTATGGACCGACATCGGACCGAAGTCCGGAACATATAAACTATAACATATAAACCAGCATACATCGGGCTTGCCCTGGCACACAGAACACATAACATATAAACTAACTTACATCGGGCTTGCCCCAGAACACATATCACAAAGCATATAACATAATCACATATATTGCATCGGGCTTGCCCGACATCGCACCGGAGTCCGGAACATATAACAATAACATAAACATGCATGAATCATAAAGACATCAAGCATACATATAAACTACAACTACCTAACGGGCCGACATTGTGGCCTTAGACCCGTTCCTACTAGAAGAGGACTCACCTTGCACTGCTGAAAATCCGTTGATGTTCCACTGGCTGCTAGCTGGAAATTCCCGAACTGCTGATCCTCCGGCTCCCTGAGCTACCAAAACCAAAATATCATTTAGCCCATACCAATAATTCTCTTTATGGTAAAATGACCATTTTACCCTCCTAGCCCAACCTGGTCCAAAACTAAGGCCCAACACTAGGTAAGCTCCCCAAGCGCACTAGCGGCTCACTAATGGCCCAAAGACCCAAAGCATGGCCCAAACCGTGGCCCAAAAGCACAAGGCCCAACTGATAAAGTACGTTGGGCGTACATCCACGTACGCTAAGTGTAGTGACTAAGTGGTGCGTACGTTGGGCGTAGCTCCACGTACGCGCAACGTAACCCCTTGCTAAGTCCATTTCTCATTAAGTGCTTAATACTCCACTTTAAAAGCTACACTCACAGATCCTGGTCCTTTTCCATGTCTTAATCCATAAAGTCACTGACTTAGTGACTTTACTTGGCCCAAACAAACCCCAAACACCAAAAATGATATTCTACTTCCATACAAGGGCTAGATCTCATGCATGAACACAATTGGGCCATCAAGATGGCAACTTTATGCCTTAGGGACTCATTTAGAACTGTAAATAGCAACTCTAAAGCTAGGAGTCGAATTTGCATCATAAAGCTCTACTCTTGGGACCAAAAAGACTCCAAAACCAAACAACACTATATCTAAGCATGCTTAAGGAAAGTTTATACCTTTATACCTCCAAGAAGTTTGAAATGACGCAATAACCCCAGATCTATATCTTCTCCTTCAGTCCACCACCTTCCTTGTTCTTCACTTGCTTGAGAAAATGGATTTACAACACTAAAATATTGTAGCACCTGGTTCCTGGTACGTAAATCTTATTTGAGTATTTCTCTTCTTTTAGCCTTGGACTCGGCGAGTCACAGGTCCGACTCGCCGAGTAGATGCGGGACCTGGGACACGTTTAAGTTGTCGACACGGCGAGTCCATATCCTGGACTCGGCGAGTCACAGTTGTTGGATGAAACCCTAAGTTTCAGGGGTTTTCACCCTATTTAAGCAACACATCCGCCCCAGGCCAGCCCCCATTCACCCCCCCAGAGCTCCCAACCCTCGTTTAAGCTTGTTCTTTGAAGAGTTGAAGCATTTGTTGTGTGCTCTTGAAGGTTTTGAAGAAGAAGGGAAGTAAATCCAGAAGAAGGGAAGCCATCCAAGCATCATTGTGTTCTTTCAGCAGTTCCATTGAGGTATATCCCATTTTCCCCTGTTTCTATACTTAAGGCTTTACTTAAGACATTCTTGAGCCATTCCCCAAGCTTGTATGTGCATAATATTTCGTAATAAGTTGATTGGCCTCTAGATCTAGGCAAGTTTGAGCTCCAGGAGCTCAGATCTGTTAGCTTTTTGGACCCATGTTGCTTGTTCATCCTAGATCTACCCTTTTGAGGCATTTTGAACCCTAAAATCCATATTGGTGAATATCTACACGTAAAGTTGGAACTTTATGTGTGATCCGTGTCCTAGAAGCCCAGATCTGTGAATGGCATGGACTGGAATCGAGCAGATCTGTGTATTTAGTGGGTGCATGGCAACGAATCGGCGAGTCGTTCATGTGACTCGGCGAGTCTGTTCGCGAGTCTCCGAGTTTGTCCCCTTTTCGTAGTGTCGAGTGAGCAGTGAGTCACGGGGTGTGACTCAGTGAGTCGGAAGCTGAACTCATCTATGGAGGTACTCGGCGAGTCAATGCCCTGACTCGGCGAGTTCAAGGCAATCTCCTTAGATCAAGAACAGACTCGACGAGTTGTTCATACAACTCGGCGAGTCTTAGCATAAGTGTTCATCGGATGAAGATGAACTCGACGAGTTGTTCATACAACTCGGCGAGTAGGATGAAGGACTTGAGTATCTGTTAAGAAGGAGAACTCGTCGATTCGTCGCCTAACTCGACGAGTAGGAACGGGATTCAGGGCAAACGTTTGGGTAGGGACTCGGCGAGTCGGGTCAACTGAAAGTTGACTCTGATTTTGACTTAGGTCATGATCAGGGGTAAAATGGTCATTTTACCCATAGGACAGTTAGCAGTGTTTGATTGAGTATGTTGTGGGAATTGCAGCCGGAGGATTTCCGGAGCAGCAACAGCAGCAGTAGACAGTCAGTTCCCGCTCAGATCAGCAGCTACTTCGAGGTGAGTTACCTTCAAGTAGCGGTGGGTCTTCGGCCACAATGTCGGCCCACCAGTAGGAGTCGTATGTTAGATGATTGTCTTTGTGATATCATCTAGGTTGCTACTATCTGATATGTTATATGCTAGCATGATATGTTATATGTGATAATAGTAGAGTTCGGTTGTTAGGACCGGAGGGTAGTCAGACACCCCAGAAATGTCTGACAGTACGTGATGATATGTTTGCGTGCTGGCCTGTTATGTTATATGCGATAGTGGTAGTAGGAGGGGACTAGTCCCCGAGGATCGGTTGTTAGGACTGATGGGTAGTCAGCACCCCAGAATGGCTTGACATGGGTAGTCAGCACCCCATAATGGCTTGACACGGGTAGTCGGCACCCCAGAATGGCCGTACCGGGTAGTCAGGCACCCCAGAATAGCCTGGCAGTATGCGTGTTATTTGTTTGTATGGTATGTGGTACGATGGGGGAACTCACTAAGTTTTGTGCTTACAGTTTACAGTTTTGGTTTCAGGTACCTCTTCGTCTAAGGGGAAGGAGCCGGCGCGGTAGCGGCACATCATACACACACACTGGTTTCCGCACTTATGAGATTCTTTGGGATTTATACTCTGATATTTTGATGATTGTATGATTTGGCTTTTAGACATGGTTTACGTTTTGTTATGGTTGATCAAACAATGTTTTTAACTATTAATGTTTTCTAAAGTAATGTTTTTAAAACGAAATTTTTGGTCGTAAATTTTGGGACGTTACAAGTTGGTATCAGAGCCCTGGTTTGAGGGATTCGGACTCACCTTCGGGGTGTCTGAACTCGAATTGAGGGATTAAAAGAATTTCTAAAAGAAAATGTTTTCTAAAAATTGAGAAAAGAGTTTAGGAAAGAACGAAGTGTGTGATGTGCGCGACCGGCCGAGCTCAAGTAAGTATTCCCCAAAGTACCCATACAAGTTTATGTTATGTTTATCAGCTTTTGTAGAACAGCATGCTAGAATAGGGCTAAGGACCTAGGAGTGATGCCTTATGTGCTGGCTTTATGTGTTCCCGCTGTATGAGAATTGCATGCTAGTATCGAGTAGACAGCAGTAGGGTAGCCTGTTAGGGTTGTGCCCGATAGTATGAGTTAGCACTGTGTGCTAGTTCAGTTTCCTTCCAAGAGAGCGGAATTGCTTGAGGTTGTTTCCCTTGTCTGAATGCTGCTTGCTTCGTGCTATGTGGGACTCCGAATAATGGGAATTAGCCATTAGGCGAATACGTCACGTCACATGTGATCAGAGTTGAATAATCTTAGAGTAGCGGATTTGATCCTACTGCATAGCTCTTGTTTGAGTCCAACCGTTGTAGGGACGAGTCGGGTACTCGAAGGATTATCTGAGTCTCGTCGCGTGTGATGGTATTCGGGTGATGGCTAATTGGCATTACAAGGAGGTCTGCAGTAGCTGAGGACTGGATCGAGTGGAGTCGGAGATTTCCTAGGGCGAGCCTGGGATGGGTATAGTAGTGATCAGCAATATGGAAAGGGATTTGGTGGAGTCGAGGTTGTCCTTGAAGAAGGTACGGATAGATGTGGAAGGTAGTATGGGCCCGTACTACTGAAAGCAGAGGATCCGTACCCGAACCAAGGAAGGCCAAGACAAGACTAGGGAACTTGTAAGTAGTTGTGATCCCTCAGGAAGTATCAGTATCTCTAATTATTGTTGTGATGTATTGCAGAATGGTGGTACTTCGATCGAGGCTGGTAGATGGCAGTTTAGGAGAGGGGTCAGGTTCGGGATCAGGTTTCGAGCTGATAGATGAGGGACTACGCGAGTTCATCGCATCAGAGATCACCAGAGGCATCCTTGAGTCGACCCCCATCCTCTTTGGGTCGATCAAGGAAGGGATCATGGAGTTGATGGAGGATCGCCTGCGGGAATTCAGGAGTGATTTGGCATCTAGCCAGTCGGGATCTCGCACACTGTCCTTCAAGGACTTCAGGGGCAGTGGTGCGCCAGATTTCCATGGGGTGAAAGACCCCATTGCTGCCAGGCGATGGATTGCAGACATCGAGTCTGCCCAGTTGACTAGCTTCTGCCCCGAGGGGTCGAAGGTGAGGTATGCAACATGGTGTCTACGGGACCGAGCCCGGGATTGGTGGGAGTCAATGGGTGACTCGTTGGGAGCCTCAGCTATCGAGGCTATGACCTGGTCGGACTTTGTGACCAGGTTCAGGGCAGAGTTTGCACCGGCTGTTGAGCTTCAGTAGCTGGCCAGGGAGTTTCTAGACATGAGACAGACGACGGAGACTGTGGCGGAGATCACCGCCAAGTTCCGGGAGAGGGCCTTGTTGGTGCCCCAGTATGCTGGTGACGAGGATATGAGGAGGACTCGTTATCACGATATGCTACGAGCTGACATCCGGGAGCATGTTAGCTTTTCGGCTTGCCCTACCTTGGACTCTATGATTGCCAGGGCAAGGGAGAGGGAGATAGATTTGGAGCACATCCGGAAACGGAAATTAGAGGAGGGACAGGCAGGAGGGGCTTCGAGGAAGAAGCCCAAGGGATCAGATGGTAGGCCGAAAGGCCAGTCAGGACCGAGCCACTGCAGGAAATGCGGCAGGCCGCACGAGGGGGCGTGCAGGATGGGATCATCAGGCTGCTACAAGTACGGCAAGTCTGGGCACATCAGCAGGGATTGCACTGCTCCGGCAGCGGTTATTCAGACATCAGAGTTGCTGTGTTTCCACTACAACCAGAGGGGCCACAAGAAGGCCAATTGCCCCCAGTTGATAGTTTCAGCGCCGGTGAAGGCGCCAGCTCCAGCAACCCTGTGGATCACGGATGGCCGGCAGGGCAACGCAGAGGCTCCAGTGGTGAGGAGCCGAGCATTTCAGCTGACTACCGAGGAGGCACGAGCCGCACCCGATGTGGTGACGGGTATGATTCTCTCCCTCTATCTTATTTTTATAATGTTATGTTATTAATATGTGCTCCGTATGTATATGTATGCATTAGGATCGTTCCATGTGAACGGCCTTCCAGTTCAGGTGTTGTTCGACTCGGGTGCGTCCCGATCATTTGTTTCCCTTGCGCTTAGCAAGAAGTTTCATGAGTCATTGGGCGAGTTAGATTGCCCTTTGGAGGTGGAGATTGTTGATGATCGATCGGTGCGAGCATCGATGGTATTTCGAGATTGCGTGCTGCATTTGTTTGAGGAGCGCTACTTGGTAGATTTGGTTCCCATTCTGTTGCGTGGGAACAAGGTGATTATAGGCATGGATTGGCTGAGCCCTAATGGGGCGGTGATAGATTGCGCGCAACAGCTAGTGCGGGTCAGGACCCCAAGCGGGGGAGAGTTAGTGATTCATGGTGAGAGGCCTCTGTGTGGACCCACTGTATGTTCAACAGCGAGGGCTAGGCGCTACCTTCAGCAGGGATGCGCAGGATATGTCGCGTATGTGATGGATACCCGGGAGACGGGTAAGGCGACAGTGAGCGAGGTTCCGGTGGTCCGGGACTTTGCAGATGTTTTCCCGGAGGAGCTTCCTGGGATACCTCCGGAGCGACAGGTAGAGTTCAGGATTGACCTTGTTCCTGGTGCGGCTCCGATAGCCAAGGCGCCGTATCGGTTGGCTCCTCCCGAGATGCAGGAGTTGTCTACGCAGCTACAGGAGCTGCTAGACAAGGGATTTATTCGCCCGAGCAGTTTGCCCTGGGGAGCCCCGATTCTGTTTGTGAAGAAGCAGGACGGGTCGCATCGTATGTGTATAGATTACCGAGAGCTGAACAAGGTAACGGTGAAGAACCGTTACCTGCTTCCGAGGATTGATGACCTCTTTGACCAGCTTCAGGGAGCATCTTGGTTCTCCAAAATTGATTTGCGTTCGGGTTATCATCAGATGAGGGTCAGGGAGGAGGATATGCAGAAGACCGCGTTTCGGACATGCTATGGCCATTATGAGTTTGTGGTGATGCCGTTTGGGCTCACCAATGCTCCTGCCGCGTTCATGGACCTCATGAACCGCGTATGCAGACCGATGCTGGAGCAGTCTATGATAGTCTTTATCGATGACATCTTGGTTTATTCCAAGACTCGGGAGGAACATGAGGAGCATCTGAGAGAGGTGTTGGAGACCCTGAGGAGGGAGAGCTTGTATGCCAAGTTCTCCAAGTGTGAGTTTTGGTTGCACGAGGTGCAATTTCTTGGACACCTCGTCAACCAGGACGGGATTCTGGTCGATCCGGCCAAGGTCGAGGCCGTGATGAGATGGGAGGTTCCGAAGTCTCCATCTGAGATTCGGAGTTTCCTGGGATTGGCAGGCTACTATCGGAGATTTATCCAGGATTTCTCCAAGATAGTCGTGCCCCTAACGCGGTTGACGAAGAAAGCCATGGTCTTTCGGTGGGGACCCGAGCAGCAGGCTGCGTTTGAGACGCTGAGACAGAGATTGTGCGAGGCGCCGATCTTAGCCCTGCCAGAGGGCGTAGAGGATTTTGTGGTTTATTGTGATGCGTCCATTTCTGGGTTGGGCGCGGTACTGATGCAGAGGGGGCATGTCATTACCTACGCTTCGAGGCAGCTCAAGCCTCACAAGGCGAACTACCCGACGCATGATTTGGAGTTGTGGGAGGTGGTTTTTGCCCTCAAGATTTGGCGACATTACTTCTACGGGGTTCGATGTACCATCTACACGGAGCACAAGAGTTTAAGGCACCTCATGGATCAGCCGAATCTGAACATGAGGCAGCGTCGGTGGTTGGATGTGGTGAAGGATTATGATTGCGAGATCCTTTACCACCCGGGGAAGGCCAACATGGTGGCCGATGCGCTTAGCCGCAAGGCGGTGCCGATCAGGGACGTTTGCATGAGGATGACCGTGGTGACTCCCCTGTTGGAGCAAATCCGGGAGGCTCAATAGGAGGCTATCAAGGAGGAACATCGGAAGAGCGAGCGTGTGGTGGGTCAGGTTTCCTCCTTTGATTATGATATCCGAGGACTATTGACATTACACCGTAGGGTGTGGGTGCCGTATCACGGAGGTGTGCGCCAGACTTTGATGGAGGAGGCGCACAAGTCCCAATTCTCTATTCATCCCGGGGCGACGAAGATGTATAGGGATCTTCTTCTAGATTATTGGTGGCCCTGCATGAAGCGGGATGTGGCATGGTACGTCGAGCGGTGTTTGACCTGCAGGAATGTCAAGGCCGAACATCAGAGACCGCATGGCAAGATGCAGTCGTTGGATATTCCACTGTGGAAATAGGAAGATATCACGATGGATTTTATCACGAAGCTTCCCAGGACCGCACGTGGAGTGGATTCGATTTGGGTCATCGTTGATAGATTAACCAAGAGTGCTCATTTTATTCCTATTCAGGAGAGTATATCGACCGAGAAATTGGCCGACATCTATATCAGGGAGATCGTGGCGCGGCACGGGGTGCCGGTATCGGTGATCTCGGACAGGGATGTGCGTTTTACTTCCAGATTTTGGAAGAGATTCCATGATGAGTTGGGCACTTGTCTGCATTTTAGCACCGCCTTTCACCCGCAGACGGATGGTCAGAGCGAGCGGACCATCCAGACTCTGGAGGATATGTTGCGGGCATGCGTGTTAGACTTCAATGGTAGCTGGGATACCTATCTTCCCTTGGCCGAGTTCTCATACAATAACAGCTACCACGCGAGTATTGACCGTCCTCCATTTGAGTTGTTGTACGGACGAAGGTGCAGGACCCCGATATGTTGGGGTGAAGTTGGCCAGAGAGTCATGGGGAGCACCGAAGTGGTGCTCAAGACGACCGAGAGGATTCAGCAGGTCCGGAGCAGGCTTCAGACTGCTTAGAGTCGGCAGAAAAGTTACGCCGACAAGCGTCGATCCGACTTGGAGTTTCAAGTCGGGGATATGGTTCTCCTGAAGGTGTCGCCTTGGAAAGGTGTCATCCGATTCAGGAAGCGGGGCAAGTTGGGCCCGAGATTCATCGGACCGTTCAGGGTTGTAGCCCGGGTGGGCAAGGTGGCGTATAGGTTGGATCTGCCAGCCGAGCTCAGCCAGATCCACAGCACTTTCCATGTTTCTCAGCTGCGAAAGTGCTTAGTGGACGATTCAGCAGTTGTGCCGTTAGAGGACATTCAGGTTGATGACAGCCTGAATTACATTGAGCGCCCAGTCGCAATCCTCGACAGGAAGTCGAAGGATTTGAGGAACAAGATGGTGAAGCTAGTGAAGGTGCAATAGCAGCACCGCAAGGGTTCGGAATGGACTAGGGAGCCGGTGGACGAGATGATGGAGCATTATCCCGAGCTGTTTCAGGATCGAGTAGCAGACTTCGAGGACGAAGTCTAAAATAAGTGGGGGAGATTTGTAGCACCTGGTTCCTGGTACGTAAATCTTATTTGAGTATTTCTCTTCTTTTAGCCTTGGACTCGGCGAGTCACAGGTCCGACTCGCCGAGTAGATGTGGGACCCGGGACACGTTTAAGTTGTCGACTCGGCGAGTCCATATCCTGGACTCGGTGAGTCACAGCTGTTGGATGAAACCCTAAGTTTAAGGGGTTTGCACCCTATTTAAGCAGCACATCCGCCCCAGGCCAGCCCCCATTCACCCCTCCAGAGCTCCCAACCCTCGTTTAAGCTTGTTCTTTGAAGAGTTGAAGCATTTGTTGTGTGCTCTTGAAGGTTTTGAAGAAGAAGGGAAGTAAATCCAGAAGAAGGGAAGCCATCCAAGCATCATTGTGTTCTTTCAGCAGTTCCATTGAGGTATATCCCATTTTCCCCTGTTTCTATGCTTAAGGCTTTACTTAAGACATTCTTAAGCCATTCCCCAAGCTTGTATGTGCATAATATTTCGTAATAAGTTGATTGGCCTCTAGATCTAGGCAAGTTTGAGCTCCAGGAGCTCAGATTTGTTAGCTTTTTGGACCCATGTTGCTTGTTCACCCTAGATCTACCCTTTTGAGGCATTTTGAACCCTAAAATCCATATTGGTGAATATCTACATGTAAAGTTGGAAACTTTACGTGTGATTCGTGTCCTAGAAGCCCAGATCTGTGAATGACATGGACTGGAATCGAGTAGATCTGTGTATTTAGTGGGTGCATGGCAACGACTCGGCGAGTCGTTCATGTGACTCGGCGAGTCTGTTCGCAAGTCTCCGAGTTTGTCCCCTTTTCGTAATGTCGAGTGAGCAGTGAGTCACGGGGTGTGACTCAGTGAGTCGGAAGCTGAACTCATCTATGGAGGTACTCGGCGAGTCAATGCCCTGACTCGGCGAGTTCAAGGCAATCTCCTTAGATCAAGAACAGACTTGACGAGTTGTTCATACAACTCGGCGAGTCTTAGCATAAGTGTTCATCGGATGAAGATGAACTCGACGAGTTGTTCATACAACTCGGCGAGTAGGATGAAGGACTTGAGTATCTGTTAAGAAGGAGAACTCGTCGATTCGTCGCCTAACTCGACGAGTAGGAACGGGATTCAGGGCAAACGTTTGGGTAGGGACTTGGCGAGTTGGAAAGCCAACTCGGCGAGTCGGGTCAACTGAAAGTTGACTCTGATTTTGACTTAGGTCATGATCAGGGGTAAAATGGTCATTTTACCCATAGGACAGTTAGCAGTGTTTGATTGAGTATGTTGTGGGAATTACAGCCGGAGGATTTCCGGAGCAGCAACAACAGCAATAGACAGTCAGTTCCCGCTCAGATCAGCAGCTACTTCGAGGTGAGTTACCTTCCAGTAGCGGTGGGTCTTCGGCCACAATGCCGGCCCACCAGTAGGAGTCGTATGTTAGATGATTGTCTTTGTGATATCTTCTAGGTTGCTACTATCTGATATGTTATATGCTAGCATGATATGTTATATGTGATAATAGTAGACTTCGGTTGTTAGGACCGGAGGGTAGTCAGACACCCCAGAAATGTCTAACAGTATGTGATGATATGTTTGCATGCTGGCCTGTTATGTTATATGCGATAGTGGTAGTAGGAGGGGACTAGTCCCCGAGGATCGGTTGTTAGGACCGATGGGTAGTCAGCACCCCAGAATGGCTTGACATGGGTAGTCAGCACCCCAAAATGGCTTGACACGGGTAGTCGGCACCCCAAAATGGCCGTACCGGGTAGTCAGGCACCCCAGAATAGCCTGGCAGTATGCGTGTTATTTGTTTGTATGGTATGTGGTACGATGGGGGAACTCACTAAGTTTTGTGCTTACAGTTTACAGTTTTGGTTTCAGGTACCTCTTCGTCTAAGGGGAAGGAGCCGGCGCGGTAGCGGCACATCATACACACACACTGGTTTCCGCACTTACGAGATTCTTTGGGATTTATACTCTTATATTTTGATGATTGTATGATTTGGCTTTTAGACATGGTTTACGTTTTGTTATGGTTGATCAAACAATGTTTTTAACTATTAATGTTTTCTAAAGTAATGTTTTTAAAACGAAATTTTTGGTCGTAAATTTTGGGACGTTACAAATACTCTCTAAAAGCCTCGAAAGCTCCAAAAACACTCAAAGGAAGGTTAGGGTCTCGCGGTGGTTGTTCAAGGGTGAAATGGAGGCTGACCCTTGAGGCATGTTATTCCTTATATAGTGCTTGACCCTGAATTAGGGGTTTTTTGGACTTTGGACGTATGCTGGGCGTACGCCTAAGGCACCCGCGACCATTTCCCTTCATATGCGGGGCGTAACCCAGATTACGCTGGGCGTATTCTCGTGCCTTCCTATTTGCATGCAAAGTCCTTCCTTATCACTCGTTTTCCATTAAGGACCATTTATGCCAATAACTTCAAAGCGTCATATCCTCCTTATCCGAGGTCCACTCCCGACGAACTTTATATCCATGAAAAGGCGGCGAGAAGTCCTACGCTTCTAGTGACACACCCCGACCCAAAAACTTCTTGAATAGCAACTCAAAAATCATAAACGACCAAAACGCCCCTACCCTTGGCCTCTGAAATCTATAAACGAATGCTTTCAGAACAGGTGTTGCAAAGGTAGAAACTTTACACCTTTTAGAGATGGACGGGTGGATGAAAATGTCGGATCTACACTGACTTGCGCTCCCAAGTGGTTCTATAATACTCTTCTTCCTTCAAAAGTGAACAAAAAGCACTCCAAATGCTCAAAAATCAAAAATGGTGATTAGGGTTTTCAATGAGGTCATTTAGGAGGGTGGAGGTTGATAATGGAAATGGCCTCAAGGGGGTTAGAGCCTTTAAATAATGTTCATAGTCCTAAGAATTAGGGTTTTGGTTATGAGCTCCTATGCCGTGCGTAGGTCACTTATTACTCGTGTCCAAATTCCCTCATACGCTCAGCGTAGGGGGCTATCCGACGCCCAACGTAGGGCAGGATTCTTTGATGTTAAACTTTTAAATAAATAAAATAATACCTCCGAAGATCGGGTGTTACAACAATAAAATAATGCAATAATATTATAATTTACAAAAAATGTATGTTTTCATAAATAACAAACCAACTTAGGTTGTGTTCATCAACTAATTTTGAGAGCTTTTAGTTTTTAAGAATAAACTTGAATTAAAGAAAAAGTTTTGTTTGGGAGTATGGACTTAAACTTTTATTTAAATAAAAAGCTTTTAATCAATAATCTATTTCAAGTTTTATGATCTTTTAACTTTTACTTTTTATATAGTTTTATACTTTTAAAACTTATCAGTTAGTTTGCTGAATATTCCTACACAAATAAAATTTATAACTTTTAATTACCAACTAATTTTTCTATACAATGCCCCTAATAAAATTTATAAAGTATTGCTTTGCAAATTACGTGAAAATTCTATAAAAATGTCAACATTACCCGATTCAATATATTACAATCTAATAAGTTAAATAAAATCATGTTAACTGTGATTGTTTTCATGTTTAAAAGTAATTTCATTAAATAATTTTGAAGTTTTCAACATTATTCAGAATATAATATTTAATTTGTTATAAAAATTATGCATGCATGTGTATTGAAGCCTCTTATTATCTTTGAAATAGACCCCAGTTAAGGTGGAAAACTTTTAAGAGATTCAACATAGTTAAATGTGGAATACTATTTTTAACAACTCAATGATATATATAAATAAAACAACCATCAAAGACATTAAAGAGGAAGAAAAAAAATAGAAAACAAATTGATTGAATTACATCTAAAAACAAACACACCCAATAAAAAACAACACATGACGACCCATAAATCTTGTACTCCAAATGAAGATACGGGTGCCATAAGAGGAGATCAACACAACAAGTCAACAACCACAATAAGCTTGATGAAGAGAACAACATCCATTAATCGAATCGACAAGACACGAAGAGTTAGACAAGCACGCCGACGACAAAATTTTACCACTTGGCAATATACTTTTAAATGTACTCCACTCCAAACTATGAACTTGAGATTGTTTTGTTTATTTTGTTTAGGTGCCATAGGATATATGGAACATTTTTAGCTAACATAAACCACTTTTGTGTTGTGTTTATAAGTTTTGTTGCATTTATATAGTTGAAAAGTCACAAATTGCTAAAAAAAAGTTAAATGATAAGTTTGGTGCTATAATTGATACAAAGAAAAAAACTAAAATATTCCAATTATTGATATAAACATGATATTTGGTTGCTAATATCTACAATCATCCACTTCCTTAAATAGAGAAAAATACCCATTAATGGAGGGGGGTGTTACACATCGTTAAGAGCACATAAAAAAGGTTATTGGACTAAATATGTAACTCCATAGATTATAAGGGACATCTTTTGTAGCTTACTCAAAAACAACAGGGTCTTTGGCGGGAAATCAGTGGACAACTTGGCGGGAAAATCCGACCTAGATAATGATCTTTTCATTCCACCAGGGCTTCACAAACATATCAGAGATTCAAAGTTCCCCAGATCGTATTCAATCGCTATAACACATTCTCCATAAAAAAGCTTAAGATCATGATGTTCTCCGAGAGTCAGATGGATGGTGGATTTACTTCTACTCAGTTCACCAATTCTCCGGCCGCCGCCGTAATCAACCAGCCTCTACTCATCAAATTTCTTCGTTTTTGTTTGATATCGTATCTATTAACGCTTTTGATCATTGTATATCGTAGAATCGAGACACAGCTGGAATTGTGCCGCTTACGATAAAGCAGATCAGCGAAGCTTCTCACTCCGGTGACGATAAGTCCAATTTTGTTGTCTCCGGCGCAGATGTTGTTAATGTATGCCTTCGATTCCTTTTCATCTTTTCATGAATATATTTCCTACACGCAATATCAATTTTCTGACAAACGAAGTTCTGAATCTCAATTAGTCGTGATGAATTCATGATTTCCGCTTTAATTTCAAGATCTAATCACACGATTGTGAAAAACAGCTTTTAATCATCAACAATTTTGCTTTGATTGATCAATTTTTTGAGTTTCTACATGAATTTTTTCTTCATTTTAGGTTACGGTGGTGGGGATGGTGTCCGACATAGTGGAAAGAAGCACCGATGTTAACTTCACTGTAGATGACGGAACTGGAAAATTGAATTGCAAAAGATGGTAAAAACCTTTAATCAAACCCCCAAATCAATTGCTACTTTTGATCTGAAAACATTCATCAATTTAATCGTTCAATCACCTTTTTTATTCTTCAAGGCTTAATGAACCTTTCGATAAATTGCAAATGGAGGATGTTAGGTGAGTTACTTCGTATTATACCTCTTCATTGACATTTCCAATTCCGTTTATGAAACTATTATTCATGTTACATGAACATGAATCACAGAGAAGGAGTATATGTTCGTGTTGATGGACACTTGAGAAGTTTTAGAGGTGAAAGGCATGTTTCTGTCTTCTCTGTTAGGTATGTCTTTCATGATTATCTTAATTCAATTCTGATCTCATTAACATGATAAATTGAATGCTTACAACTGAAATAAAAACTTCAGTTAGAATTCACATTCATGAGTTTTTTTTTTCCATAAAATTTGATGAAAATGAATCTTGTGAACTTTTTAGGCCTGTGACAAACTTTGATGAGATCACCTTCCACTTCATTGCATGCATACACTACCATATGCGTGCAACCAAAGGCCAGGTATGCAATATTCACTTACACAAAATCAACTTTTTGACATTGAGTAAATGACCATTTTACCCTTTTGTTTAGAAAACACAAGGGGATGGAACAACTCTTTCTCAGAACATGAGTTCAACTCCAAACACACCAATTCAAAATGGGACCAATGGTTTTAAGACAACTTCCTTAAGTCAGGTATTGTTACATGAATGTAATCTCATTACCAAATTACTAATTTGCCCTTACTTTTTATAATTAACATTATTATTATTTGTTTTATTTTCAGCTCTCTGTGCCTTTCAGTGTTGATGGAGATGGACTAAAAGGCTTTGATCAAGTGGTTCTTGCTTATCTCCAGCTTCCTGCAAACTAGTAAGTTTTATTACATATTTGCCCTAACTGTTATGTTACATTTTTACAATTATACCCTTATGTTATATTTTTACAGTAACTAATAATACTAACTTTTTAATATTGGTATAAAATTATAAATCTAACTTATTAAAATGTCTTTATACAATAAAATAAAATAAAGTACACAGATTCCAAAATTAAATGACCATTTAATAAATATAAAAACTTAACAATAAAGTTGGTGAATAGTAGTGTCTGCTTTACTAAAATTTAAAAAACTTAAAGCTAAGATGAGAAGGGCATTTATGTCTTTTACTCATAAAGTTTTTGTCCAATTGACATGTGTATAGGTTAAGGTTCTATTCATGTTATGTTATGTTATGTGTTTATCATGTATAATCGTTCAAATTAAAATTTCAAATTTAATCTTCTAATTAAGAATAATAATTATCATCCTTTATTTTGTTATATTGACATTTAACATATAATTTGATGATTTTGAAATGGTTTTGTAGTGGAAATGAAAAGGGCATCCATACAAATGAACTTGCACAGAAGCTGAAACTTTCTCATGACAAAATCATGTAAGAATTCGTATTATTTGTTTTGGATTAAATACAGTAAATAGCAAATTACTTCATTTATTTTATTTTATTTTATTATTATTTTTTTTTCTATTTCAACATTTACTCAATCTCAACAATGTCATCCAAATAAACAAGTATTTTTTTTCATGGGTTGATCTTAAAAAATATTTATATTTTGTGTTTTTTCCAGATTAAACTTTAAACTTTAAATCGCAACAATGCTATTTTTTGCTAAAAAAAAGGAAATCTCTGATAAAGTTCTAATATTTTGGGTTAGTTTAAGGTTTAATCTCAATTTTTATTTTTTTAACAAAAAAGTCCGGATTCTTTTATATTTTTTCCCAAATTAACAAAATAGTTTTTAGTTTTTTCAACATAAAAGGACAGATTATTGTAGAAATTTAGATAATCGGGATCTTTCTGTTCAAAAAAATAAATGTTAGAATTAAACTGTAATTTGATCCAAAATATTGAGACTTTATCAGAGATTTTGCAAAAAAAAATTGTGAAATGTGAGTTTTTTAGAAAAACTAAAAAAGTTGAGGGTTTATTTGGAAATATTTAGAATGTTGAGAGTTTTTTTTGAAAAAAAAAATACAAAGTTGTGGGTTTTTTTTAGAAAAAATAAAAAAAAACACATGGTTTTTTTAATAAAAAAAATAGATTTGAGGTTTAATCTGAAAAAAAACAAAATATAAGGTTTTTTTTTTTTTTTTAGATTAACCCCTTTTTTTTGTAATACAATGTTGTAATAAGATTTTTAATGAACAATGTCTTAATAAAAAAAGATTAAAATCCAAAATAAATTAATATAAAATATATTTTATTTCAGGGAATCAATAAGAACACTTGAAGATGAAGGCATGATATACTCAACAATCGATGAATTCCACTACAAAGCAACAAGTAGTAGTTAATTGCCTTAATCTATTAATATCATTTTGTGAAGTTTAAAGCTTTATATGTTAAAATATTTTTAAGGGTTTTATTTGGTTTGTAGGATTGTAATTCCATGGAGATTTAACATGTTTTGCTCTAAAACAATTTACCAAACTTTGTTTTTTTAAACAATTAACCAAAATATATTAGTTTTTATATATTTTGCCTAAAAAAAATTATGTTTCAATAAGATTCTAAAACAAACTTGCAATAGTCTTTAAAAATAGTAAACTAACTCGATCATCCAAAATCCCTTGGAGAAAACTCAGAATGTAGTGTCTGAATCAAATAAGCAATAATAATAATAATAAAACAAAAAACACCAAAGTAGTTTTTGAAGTTATTGTCACTTGTAAGGATTTGTTTTTTCCCACTCATATTTAAAAGATTTTGAGTAAATTACACAAATGGTCCTTTTGGTTTGGGGTAATTTTTGTATGTGGTTTTTAACTTATTTTTTAATTTAGAAAGTTTTTATTGATTGTTTTTGTTACGTTCTTGGTTTCTGTTCTAGCTAAAATGATTATTATTTAAATAGAGAAAAATGTTAGGATATGCAAGGTAAGGTGAAGGGTGGGTTGGGGGTGTGTTTATTTAAATAAATTAAAACATCAAGGATAAAATAGTTTTTTTTAGGTAAGACAGAGACCAAACGCGTAACAAAAACAAACAGTAGGAATTTTTCGAGCTAAAAAAATAAGTTAGAGACTAAACTCATAAATTATCCTGAACTATAGGGACCATTTGTGTAATTTACTCAAAGATTTTTAACAAAATGAATGCTTAACTCTATTAGGGTCAAGCTTGTAGAAATCTGTGACATTTTATGCTAGCCTTTTCTGTAAACATTTATATAAATCTTACCATGAGGGTGTTTGACTTAGTTTTTAAAAGGCAAAAAGTCTTTTTTGTAAAAGTTGGAAAAGTCACGATTATGTGACTTTTCAAAAAGATGTCATTTCTTTTATTATAAAAGTTGAAAAAGTCACAATTACCAAACATCTTTTTGACTTTTAGAAAAAGACAAAAATGAAAAATCATTTTAAAAGGTAAGCCAAACATCCTCATGAATATATTGTGTTTTAAATATTTTTTATTATTATACATTTCATTAAGTAATACATAACATAAATAAAAACATTTATGATCAATGATAAATAAAGACTTTAGTAATTAAAAGTGGACAATAATTAGTATTTGTTTTGTAGGTTAACTCATGTATTTATAGATATAGTGATTGAATGGTTAGTGGTGTTTGTGTGGATAGAATGCTTTGAAAATAAGGCTTGATTTTTTAGATTGAATGAACTTTTTGAATTTGAGTAAAAGGACCATTTTACCTTTGTATTTAGAATTTATGGTAAATAACAAATGGCATTGATAGGCCCAAGGACATGCTGTTCTATAATAGGAAGAAGAACACGCACATTCACTCCAACTCAGCTTGATTATCTTGTGTGGTCTAGGGTCCAGGCCTATTTTGGGTATCCATGAGTCCGGTCGTTGTCTTTGTTATCGTTTTCTGATTTTTGTTGTAATGCTCCTCCCATGCTCTAGTAGCGGGGGAGCTAGGTCCGTCCTGTGAAGGCAGCATCTGTAATGTCTGTCCTTTTTGTCCCCCAGGCTCTTTATATATAGTCTTTGGGGAGTCCCTTGTTTTGGTTTATGAAAAAGTTAGTGAAAAGTTCATCATGAACATGAGAGAGTACCCACCTCTATAATTGTGGGCTTCTATCCAACTATATTCTTCTAGTTTATGTTCTTGTGTTGTGTGAAATCATTAGAAAAGCTATCAATTGGTATCAGAGCGTTAAGATCCAATGGGAGGATCCACCAAAGAAGCAATTGCAATGAAGAAGGTAGAAGAGCAAGTGGGGATAATGCAGGTCCATCTTCAGTCTCATGGAACCGAGATCCAAGAGATGAAGCTACGAATGGATAATCTTCTTCAAGGCCAAGACTAAACAAACCAGAGACAGGAAGAGCTGAAGTCGACTATGGACAAGGTTTTGGAAAGATTGGATGGTTTGACATCGGGTTCAAATGGAAAAGGTAATCCACCCATTTCCCAATCTGGTATCGGAACTCCCTCTGGTCTTTCTATGAATAGGAACAAAGGACCAGCTAGCTCAGTGGTCATCGGATCAGGAACAACCAACTCTGGGCCAGGCGGTGGCAGTCAGGCCGGCCCCGGAGGGAATGGAATTGTGTTTGGGTCGCTTTTCCATCCAAACAACAACAATGGTGGAGGTAGATACGAATATAGAAACCGGAAGATCGACATACCACAGTTTGATGGGGTGGATCCAGATGGGTGGATTCTTTTGGCGGAACGATACTTCGCCATCTACCAACTACTGGATGAAGAGAGGATAACTGCAGCCGTTCTCAGCCTCAGTGGTGACGCTCTAGCATGGTATCGGTGGTCTAACCATCGAACCCCTTTGAATACGTGGGAGGAGGTCAAGGATATGTTTTCTGAAGCGTTTCCACGCAATCCATGGTGGCGACTTGTATGAGCAATGGGCGACCCTAAGGTTAACCGGGACGGCGAAGGAATACATCCGGAGATTCATCGAGCTATCTGCTCTGCTGGAAGGGGTGACGTAATGCGTCGCTTTAGGTAATTTCATCGATGGGCTGCAAGATGACATCAAAAGCGAGTTGAGACTTTGGACCCCCACAAATCTGGGCCGAGCGATTGACCTAGCCCAACAGATAGAGGAAAGGAATCACTCATTATTTGCCAGTGGGTTCGGATACTTGGGCAAACGGAGCTCCCAAGCGGGTAAAAGATTAATTGGGGGAAATCCAGTTCATGGCCGCTCTTTCTCCCAACATGACAAAACATGAGGTAACTCTCGGCCCCAACGCTCACTCACAGAAGCTTAAATCCAAGATAAACGGGTTCGTGGGGTATGTTACCACTGCGATGGACGATGGTTTAAGGGTCACGTGTGTAAATCACAAATCAATGTAATTCTGGTTAATGAAGAAGACCCAACCCCTGAAGGCGAACCAGAGGAAGAAAACCCAACTACCCTTGAATCCACCGAAGTCGACCTCGAAATCAAAGTGTCAGTTAACTCTGTAGCAGGGCTCTCATCTCCGAAGACCATGAAGGTGAGGGGAGCTGTCGAAAATCATCAGGTGGTCAGCCTAATTGACCCATGGGCCACTCACAATTTCATCTCGTCCCAACTGGTGACCAAGTTGGGTATTCTAATCGAAGAAACAGAGCCATATGGGGTACGAATGGGAACTGGGGACAGTGAGAAAGGCAAAGGGGTTTGCAAGGGGGTCTTACTACACCTTAAGGAGCTCGATATTACATAGGACTTTCTTCACCTGAGATTGGGCAGTTCCGATGTGATTTTGGGAATGCAGTGGCTGGAAACATTGGGTGTGACTAAAACAAACTTGAAGGAGCAAACGACGGAGTTTGAACTGGAAGGGAGAACAACAAGGATTGAAGGCGACAAGTCCTTAGGAAAGTCTCTAATCTCACTTAAGGCCATAACCAGGACCCCGGGAAAAGAGAACAACAAGTTTCTAATCGAACTCAGCAATAAGGAGTGTGAGATGGAAAACACCCAACAAGTACCTCTCTTCCTACGGGATCTTATTGAGAAGTTCAAGTTCCTCTTTCAAGAACCCAGCAGACTACCCCCACCGAGAGCCTTAGAGCATAGAATCATCATCAAGGAAGGCACACCAGCGATAAGTGTTCGCCCATATCGATACCCCCATTACCAAAAAGGCGAGATAGAGAGAATGATTAAAGAGATGCTCCAAGCCAAGGTGATACAGCCTAGAAACAATCCTTATTCAAGTCCTGTGATCCTAGTAAAGAAGAAGGATGGCTCGTGGAGGTTCTGCATTGGTTATCGAGCATTGAATAGAGCAACTATATCCGACAAATTCCCTATTCCGGTGATAGGTGAGTTGCTCGACGAACTCCATGGGTCGACTGTTTTCAACAAATTGGATCTCAAATCTGGATATTACCAAATTCGATTCTGAGCAAAAGATGTTCCTAAGACAGCTTTCCGAACCCATGACAGACATTACGAATTCCAGGTAATGCCCTTTGGCCTTACAAACGCTCCAGCCACTTTTCAAGCCCTCATGAATGATATTTTTCGACCCTTCCTTCGGAAATTCATTCTGGTTTTCTTTGATGACATTCTCATTTATAGTCCTAATGAAGAGCAACATCGAGCCCATGTCTTAACATCTCTCGAGAAACTAAAGGAGCATCAATTATTTGTCAACTATAAGAAATGTGAGTTTGGGAAACAATGATAGTCCTACTTGGGCAGAGGGGGTATCAGCTGAAACAAACAAGATCCAAGCAATGCAAGACTGGTCAACCCCAATCAACATTATGGGTCTGAGGGGTTCCTTGGACTTACAGGGTACTACAGAAATTCGTGAAGGGGTATGCTCAAATAGCAAAACCACTTATAGAGCAATTGAAGAAAGACAAATTTGGCTGGAAAAGTGAAGTTGATGAGGCCTTCCATCTCCTGAAGACCGCCATGACCACCGTGCCAGTCTTGGCCATGCCTAATTTCAAAAAAACCTTCGTGGTTGAGAAGGACGCTTCTGGACACGGTTTAGGGGCTGTGTTGATGCAGGAACAATGACCAATCACGTATTACAACTCCTCACTGGACGCAAAAGCTCAACCGAAGTCAATTTATGAAAAGGTGCTTATGGCGATTGTGATGGCGGTCCTCAAATGGTGAACTTACCTCTTGGACAGGAGATTCATAGTTCGAACCGACCAATTGAATCTCAAGTATATATTGGAACAACGGGTAATAGGCAGTGACTACCAAAAGTGGGTCTCAAAACTTATGGGCTTCAACTTTGAAATTCAATATCGACCGGGAGAGAGAAATCGAGTAGCGGACGCCCTATCCCGCAAAGAGACCCCGGTCCACTGCAATAACCTCAACACTGGGATTTGGGTGTTTTGGGACAAGTTGAAGGAGGAAATCGTACAGGACGAATTTATACAGAAAACCAAATCTGATTTGGAAGGGAATGCGGATGCTCACAAGGATTTCTCGACATTTCAAGGCAACCTTCTCTACAAGGGAAGGTTAGTCGTTCCCCCCTCTTCTTCAATATTACCCGAACTCATTGCTACCTTTCATGATTCCCCAATTGGAGGGCATGCCGGGGAAAAGAAGACTTACATGAGGGCAACAATGGAAGTTTTTTGGCAAGGCATGCGTTCCTCGATTATGGAGTATGTGAAGAATTACAAAATCTGTCAAACTCACAAGTCTCTCAACACTTTCCCAACGGGTCTGTTACAACCCATCCCTATACCAACGAAAACTTGGGATGAAGTCACTATGGACTTCATCGAGGGCCTTCCCAAATCAGGCAACTGGGACACCATATGGGTGGTTGTTGACAAACTAACAAAATATGCACACTTTATTCCTCTTAAACACCCTTTCACAGCGGTCAAGGTGGGAAACGAATTCATCAAGGAAATTATGCGATTGCATGGTTTTCCCTACTCCATAATCAGTGACAGGGACAAAATATTTGTTAGTCAGTTATGGAAGAAGTTGTTTCGCCAACACGGAGTGTAATTGAAGCGGATCAGCGCCTACCACCCCAGACGGATGGGCAGTTAGAGGTGGTAAATCGATGCTGGAAAACCTACCTGAGGTGTTTCTATAACTGATAAACCCAAAAGTTGGTCCAATTAGTTGGCTTGGGCAGAGCTATGGTACAACACCTCCCACCACACGTCCACAAACTGCACCCCGTTTAAGGCACTTTATGGTCGGGACACCCCTCCTCCGCTATGAGGGACAACAAACCAACATGGACGCCATTGACCAACTGATCGAGGATCAAGATGCTGTTTTGGATGACCTTTGCATGCACCTGATCAAGGCTCAACAGAAAATGGAAGCACATGCGGATAAACACCGACGAGCTGTAGAATTTCAAGAAGGTGACAAGGTTTTTCTGAAACTTCGTCCATATCGGCAGCACAGCTTGGCAAAACGAAGATTTGAGAAGCTATCCCCCATATACTATGGTCCCTATCAAGTTTCACAAAGGATTGGCAAGGTGGCATATAAGCTCGACCTCCCCCTACCTCCAACATCCACCCTGTTTTCCATGTTACCCAACTGCGTGCAACTCATGGGGCACCTTGAAGTTAACCAGGAATTACCTCCACAACTCACTGCTGAGCTTCAATTGATCTTGCAACCATGGTTACTTCGAGGAGTTCGAATCAAGAAGGGACAAGAGCAAGGGAAAGAAGTCCTAATACAATGGAACGGGTTCTCAGCAGATGAAGCAACATGGGAAGATTTTAACATGTTGAAGCTCCAATTTCCAGAATTTCTAGAAATTAACCTTGAATTGATAGGCCCAAGGACCTATTGTTCAATAGTAAGAAAAAGAACAAGCCCATTCACTCCAACTCAGATTGGTTATCTTGTGTGGTCCAGGGTCCAGGCCTGTCTTGGGTATCCCTGAGTCTGGTCGTTGTCTTTGTTATCGTTTTTTGATTTTTTTTTGTAGTGCTCCTCCCATGTTCTAGTAGTGGGGGAGCCAGGTGTAACAACCAAAAATTTCCAAACAATTTAAACTTTTCAAAAGCAACCCAAATCCAATATTTATTACAAAAAGGTTTTCAATTATTTTATTATCAGAGTATCCAGAAACATTAACATAAAACCGAAGAGCAGTACGATCACGCCTTCGCCTTGCCACGTCCTCCTGAAGTACCTGAAACAATACACTGAAACTGTAACCCCGAAAGCTTAGTGAGCTACCCCCAAAATACCAACCACATAACCATACACATATCACATCATATCATAATACAAAACAACCATGCATATCGAGTCTACAATGTGACTGGTCCGCCCGCACCGGGCCTTCAGTCCACCTGGTCCACACTCTGAGTCTACATTATGATTGGTCCGCCCTCTTGGGGCCTTCAGCCTATCCGGACCGCTTGCTGGGCCTACGGTCTATCCGGTCTGCCCTGGGTATGTTGGCCTACAACACAAAGTAGAACCCGCCTCAACCCAACCCCAACCAAACAACCATGTGCACAAAAAACAACTATTCGCATAACAAATACCCAAACAAACCGATATAGCATATCATACATCATAACAAACATCCTAACCAGGATACCGAATTAACCGGTCATTAACATAACATTATCCTATATACCAGGATACCGACTGTGACAACCCGAAATTTCCATTCGGTCAAACCCTAAAAGTCAACCACTTTGTATCAAAGTTAATGTCATTATTTCTTATTTTTAAGAAATATAAAGTGCGTTTGATTATTTTAATATTATTTTTAAGCGAACGAGTGAAAGAAAGTGCCATCTCGGGTTTTGAATTTCAAAAACCGCAAACACCTCGCGTCTTAGAAATTCCCGACCAAACATTTATGTTTGGGGTGAAAAATCACCCAAAAACCGTAAACTCATACCTATGTATGAGTTTACTCCCTAAAAGTCTAGTCATTTGTGTTTACTCCCCAAGTTCACAAAAGAGTAAACTCCAAAAACTCTTTCAAGTATCATTCTAGTTTGATTCCAAATCTTCAATCTTGAAAGTGTTCTAACCCTTTCAAGTTAGTAAAACACTTAATCTAGTGTTTATACATCTAATCATCCAATCATATGTGTACTTTGTCTAGATTTCCAAAACACCAAGAACACCAAGAACACACACTAAGTGTTCTTGGCCTTTTAGCTCAAATCAAGCCTTCTAATAGTAAGTGCTTCCATCCTTGAGTGATTTTAAGCTAGTATTACATTTGAACATCAAGAAATTATGTCAAGAACACAAGATTAGATGTGTTCACGGTCCAAGAATGTTCTTGGACCGTAAACACCATAAATGGCACCAAAGTGTGCCTAAGCTCCTAATCTAAGTCCTAGTTGATGTGTAAACCATCCTTGACATGTTTAAACCTTTCCTTATTGTGTTTAAACCTTGAAAAACATCAAAAACCAACAATTATAGGTGTTTACGGTTTGGGGATCTCCCAAAACCGTAAACACCCTAAAGTGGGTTTAAGTTGGTCATTTTCCTTCCTTAGGCTTAGAAACTAGTTTATACACTTACCTAATTATGTTAAGGACTTGAAAACATAACAATACCCTTCTCCATGAGGGTTTACGGTAGTAAACCCAAAGGGAAAACTCCATGAGACCGTAATCTCCTCCAAGGAGTGTTTTTCAGGTCCTAGTCCCTTCCAAAGGCCAAATCACTTAGTAGAAATGCTTCAATAGGCTTGTTAAACCACAAAACAACGCATGGTCATTAGGAATAGAGTTTACGACCGTAAACTCTAGAGTTTGCTGCCGTAAACTCCCTAGGTCATGACCATCAAAACCGTAAACTCCAAGGGAGTTTACCCTTGAACTCCAAACACACTAGCTTTTCCCTACCAACACTCGGATGCAATCCTTGTGATCTTTAACACTTGAAACAATGTGTTTTCATGTTCTAGGGTGTCCCAACTTAATGTATTAGTTATAAATTGGCTAATTAGTTATATATATGTTCATTATATGATAACTAGGCTCGTGCGTGTGTACAAGTCTTCATTTGTCACCTAGCACCGTACCCGACACTTCAATCCAATCCACTCACCACAAGTGAGTTCATACCCCTTTAACTAACCTTTGAAATACTTTTAAATGTTTTAAATGCTTTAATAGGGGGAATACAAGTTGAATACTTATAGTTATTACATCAATCACATGTGATTAATAACTACAAAACCAATGACTTTATTACTATTCAAACTGTTTATCAAACTGTTTTACTTCAAACTGCTTTACAAACTCTTTTACTTATCCAATGCTTTTACTTAACCTTTGTTATACTTATTATAATTTGCATGTCCGCATATGTATAGTTATATAAGCAATGTTTAAAAGGCTTAGGAAGGCCGTCCACCCTATTTCCTTTTCCTCGATTTGGATGTGGTCTGGTGGGATATCGGGTAGCCGTCCGAAGGTCGTTTCAATATTAATTATATATCATGTGTACATATATAGTCGTAAAAGTTCTTCCATATTCATGCGTACTAGTTACATCATTAGTAAGTTACCATCGGGATAACACAGGATCATACTTATACTCTTGCTAGATCAATGAGTCAGTACTTATTACTATGAGAACATATACATTACATTACTAAGAAGAAGATATACAACTATACTAGAAAGAGAACATATACAACTATACTAGGAGAGAACATATACAACTACACTAGAAAGAGAACATATACAACTATACTAGAAGGAGAACATATACAACTATACTAGAAAGAGAACATATACAACGATACTAGAACGAGTAACAATACATTACATATACATGAATACGTTAACAATTGTGATCCATTGTATCAGAGCATGCCTTCAATGACATGGCCCGAGTTGAAGCCAGAGTCTCTTGAAGGGAGAGCGTGAGTTTGCGTATAGATCTATACTGGATTGACTATCCTACACCTTGCTGCTAGCTACAGCCGGACCTGCAGGTCTGCGGATGCCAAACGTCATTTCTTTTTACGACCTACATTAGTCGTTGTTTACCCAGTCGATAGTATGGTACAATTAATCACATGATACCTTAATATAAATCCGGTTTAAGGTAGTTAGTACAGCAGTAGTTCCTATAATACAACACTACAATACTACAATAATTTACCCTTTACATATATTTAGTGATTATTTCACTTAGACATTAATGTACAAACTATATTTTGTTAATGATAGTTACACTTGGGAAATTACACAATAAACGAACATACAAAACAGATACGCCTTGGTAGAAGGCTACTTTAATAGAAAATATAGGTTTTTCTAAGAGATTCAAACTTTTACAAACACTTACAAACATTCACATACCTTTTACAAACTCATACTTAAAACCATGTTCAAACGTTATTATACAAACACCGACACTAAAATACTTATGAACTCACCAGCTTAATGCTGATAAACTCTTTCAAAATAATTTGAATTCTCAGGTCGACAGTAGACAGGTACCGAGGCCAGCTTTTGAGAAGATGGAGCGCATCCAAGACTCATCCTATTATTTTGATTTACTTTTTGGTGTCTATAACTGTTCGGAACACACTTATATTAAAATTATAGATTTAATGCAATGGATGATGTTTTTTGCTTATTTACTGTTATACCGTGTTGTGATACTTTACATGACGTCCTCCGCCCCAGAACGTTTCCGCCGTTCTTGGTTTTGGGGTGTGACACCGACCTTAACCAGGTCACTAACATAGCATTACCATATATACCAGGATACCGACCTTATCCGGGTCACTAACATAATACCATCCTAATTACTAGGATGAAGATCTAGCAAATCAATATGTATCAAACGAATACCTGGATTCCAATCCAATAAAGGGCCGACCTTGGTGCCTTAGACCCTGTTGATATAGTGAGGATAACTCACCTGCAAATGCCGACTGAAAAGATGAGATCACGTGCTCCGACCACTGACACGAACTCCACCACAACACACTACCAAGAACCAAATTCACAAGTACCAATATTACCAAAATACCCTTGGAAGTCAAATTGGTCAACTCTTGGTCAAAGTCAAAGTCCTCGGTCAAAGTCAACCTTCCTGGTTGACCCTCTTCGTCGAGTTCCTGCACTCAGAATCCCACCATTCCCGACTCGACTCGCCGAGTCCTTCAATCCGAGTCCTGGCCTGTCCAACTCACTGAGTCCACTCGAATCACTGATCCGCATCATAACTTGATGAGTTAGGGTTTGCGACCCAACTCATCGTGTCCAAGAACAGAGTCAGCGAGTCCAAGCAAGTCTTTCCCTATTCAGACGATTTCATACCATTTCACTGCTTCCAACTCATAGATCTGGACTTCTAGGGCTAGTTTCACACTTGAAGTTTCCAACTTTACGTGCATGCAAGGTACTATGGGCTCCAATCAAGTTAGAAGAGAGGTTTAAGACAATAAAAACTTCCAAACAAGTCCAATGGCTGATACTTTATGCTTTCATGGATCAATACTAGCCTAGATCTGAAGTTGCAACCTCATATCTAGCCTCCAAATCCGAAATGGACTCTTGATATGCAAATTTGGCCCCAAAACTACATTCATGAACAATCTATGCACAATAAGGTCAAGGTAACAACTTATTACCTTCAATCTGATGCCAACAAGCAGAAGAATCAGGTCCACTTCGTTCCTCTATGATCCAACCAACTTATACTACAAGTATCCTTCTTTCCAATGCTCCAAGAACACACTTAGTTCCTTCTCACTCATAAATTAGTGTTTGAAATCGAGTGGGGAAGCTTCTGGACGTCAAGGGGGTGATAAGGAGGCTGGGGTGGGGGTTTAAGGTCCTTTAAATAGGGTATAGACCCTAGAACTTAAGGTTTTTCTCTTTCCAGCACCAACTCGCCGAGTCACGCCGCCAACTCGTCGAGTTGATCACTTAACATGTGACTAAACCCCGACTCGACTCGACGAGTCTAGCCACCTACTCGCCGAGTCAACTCTTCTTATTTACACTAAGAACCCCGAACTTATACTTCTGAACTTCGGGTGTTACAATTCTACCCCACTTAAATTAGGCTTCGTCCTCGAAGCTTGCTGCAACACACAATTCCGAATAATACTCCACAATGCAGCCTCTATCTTCAAACCAACTCAGGTTCCTGCAAGCCCTACCATCGAATTTCTCTAAAAATCAGTCTCTTCCCATGCAGGGTCCTGACAACGGTCCCAAGCAGGCCACCGACTTCTTTCCATGATAACAACACATAAACACAAAGTATCACCCGATGATACTACCATATTCCCGTCTTCCACATTCATCTGCAGCTTGCCGAAACTGAATACCATTACAAACCACCGGGCCCTGACCCGGTACAAGTCTACTACCCCTTGCCCAAACTGGCGCTACTTCTATCGAATTGCACTGCTGGGAACTCATCCCGCTTCCTTCCTGAATCTAATCCCTTTTCCATTCTAAAATGATGACACATCCTTTATCTTCTGAGCAACTCCCATAAACTCCCATCTATAACGTATATACACATCATACCTGGCCCAATCAGCCTTGGGCTGGAAAACCAGGCACGCCTACGATGGGTCCAGACATCCCTAGGATGGATCACCACTACATACATAGCCCATGACTACAACCATACTTGGAATCCAAGGATCTATCCTTGCATCTCTTCCGAACTCCTCTGATTCGACACTACTGATAGTTATTACACAACCTCAATAGACACCCAACCCGGATGTACTTCCATACAACTGGTATAATCCCAAATGCTCACTATCCATAATTGAAATACTTTCGATCATCCATTCACACTACTGCCTTTACTTCGGTTGACCAACACTCCTTCCCAGAGCTACATACCTTTCCCTTCCATTATTCAAGGGAGTTTACTCGACGACCTTTACCACATCAACAAAGCCACCGAGCTAAAACTCCACTCTACACTATCCATAGTAGAGCAACTGCTACTCCATAACTCCCATATACTCAGGATCTGATCACATAACTAACAAAGTCCATACACAACCTCCAGCTAACTCCATTATCATAATCAATACTTGGGGCCAGACCCACTGATTGCTATTGCATAGCAACGTACCCATTCAATCCCTGCATACAGGTCTACTAACACATATAGAGTTTTCAGCATGACTGGACTGCCTTACCAGGCCTTCAGCCTATCTGGACCACTCTCAGAACCTTCAGCATGTATGGACCGCCCTTTTGGGTCTTCAGCCTATTTGGACCGTTCTTCGAGCCTTCGGCATGACTGGTACGCCCACCGGCCTTCAGTCTATCCGGACCGCTCAAAACTGTTGTACATCATCCTGGACCATTCTTCCTGGGAATCTTTCCCATGCATACTGTTCTAGCCCTCTTGGGGTTCCAAAGTCCCGATCCATTCCATGAATTTTTTACCCCGGCCTAACCCCAAGCCTCATGTCAATCAACCACTTTATCTGAAACCATGGTCTATTCCCTGCCCCATGTGTCTAACACATGATCTCCATAACCCGTACACTCGTACTAAATGCACCGTCGACCTTGGCAGCTAACAGAATCCCTCACTCTATCAACCCATAAATCCTCGACCGAAATCGAATAAAACTCAATCCTTGATTAGGATCCCCACATGTTTTTCCCAACTTCCGCTATCAAGCTATCCGAACTTCCAACTCATGCAACCCACAAATCGACTAGTCACTTGGGTTGTCCCCTTTCCTGAGAACGAGGCGAGTCTTATCCTTCTCCTACACTGATCCTGCTTCTGTATCCTGGGACGATTCTCCCTCACTTAGCCTTGACTAAGTCTTACCACACATGATTACTTGGGGAATTCCCAATCCTTCTCACTTTCCGATGATCGATCCAATGACAACTAATTATTCGTGCTAGTGCTCCATTGCCAATCCCAATTGATCACACACCCTAAGAACCAGACGAACACTGCCTGCATCTTCAACTTCGCATCAATATACTTGATATAGAAATCATATATCCTATCTTTTGGTCACCTATACCCCTGAATGCTAACCATCTACAACTCCTAATTACTAAATTCCTCAGCCATACCATGAATCATGCAAAAAAGACGAACATATTTACAATACCACACAACTAATCAAGATAACAAGATGGAAACATACCCGCAGCTGCATCTGGCTCTGCCCTGACCTCCTCTACTGTAAGCTAGAAAGCACGCCCCTGAGCCCTCAGAGGCTCCGCTCCACCCCGACCCCTACCAATAATCCTCAAAGTGGTCGGTGCTGGAGCCTACACCGGTCTGGCAACAAGTTGTGGATAGATGGCCCTCATGTGACCAACCTGATGACAGTGATAACAAACCCTCATATCATGAACCAAGGATGACTAAAGGCAATCCCTCACATAATTCCCCTCTCTCCCGCACTTGTGGCATGCACCACCAGACCTACAAACTCCGGTATGAACCTTCCCACACTTCTCACAAGTGCGGTTGCTTTGACCTCCCAACATGGAATCAACGGTCTTGGACTGTTTCGGCGCCGACTGCGACAGCACCAGGGGCATCTCTGCTCTCGCAACTGTAACTCAATCTCCAACTCACGCCGCCGGGCGGCCTCCTACAACTCCAACAAGGTATCACACCTCTGCGTGGACACAAACTGTCTGATATCCCTATTGAGCATACTCAGATACTGGGACATCTGAGCCTGCTCCGAAGCAAACTCAGGGCAAAATATCGCCCTCTCCGTGAACATCCTGGTGATCTCCGTTACCGAGTCTGAATCCTGCTTCAGCTCCAAGAACTCCTGAGCCAACCTCTCTCTCTCAACCCGCAGAACATAACGAGTACTGAACGTCTCCTGGAACTAATCTCAAGTAACCGCAGCCCACTGCGCATCAAAATAAGATCCCGTAGTCAAGCTCCACCAATCCTTCGCCCTGAGCCTCAAAAGGTTCAGAGCACACCTCACCCTCTGATCCGCATGGCATGAACACGTGAAGAAACAACCCTCCACATCTGACAACCATCTCATAGAAATGATTGGATCCTAAACTCCATCAAAAGTAGGGGGCTTCCTATTATCGAAGTCCCGATACTTAAAACCTCGACCGACTCCTCCCCCTGCCGCTGCTACAGCCGATGTAGCTGCCGCGACAACCGTCTCCACAAGAGCTGCACAACACTCATCAAAGTACTTAACCATCGCTGTCTTGATCGACCCAAACTTCTCCGACAACTGAGCCCGGAACATAGCATCAACCTCATCATGCAGGATCTCACGAATCCTGGCATCCAGCTCATTTGTACCCATCTGACCAATGACCTCGGGCAGTGCTGATCCGCCCTGACCACCCTCTCCTGATCCCGATCCTAATCCAGATCCATCCCCGGTACGCCTCGTAACCACCATACTGGAAATACACCACAAGAATATTAGGCATTCCTTATAATAACCCCGGGAACTAACTCCCAACAAAACCCTAGGGGTTGTGACTTCCTTGAAATGCGTATGGGTCCTGTGTTTTCAGTAGTACGGGCCCATACTACCTTCCACACGTATCCATATTTGTATCAAGTATCACCACAACACCCTAACAATAACATAAACATGACAAACACTCAACCCTCACTTCTAAAGGAGCACCACTATCTCATAATCAACCTACTGGTCCCACACAACCCACCCATCCATGAACTTCCACCAACCCTGCAGCACTAGTGTATGCTAGTCATACATAACACTGGACCATATAGACTTTCGAATATCCAATTCTACTCTAAGCTCCCAATCAGACAAGAACAAAACATAAGGCCAAATTAAACATTCTCAGGCTATAAGATCTTAATTATGTATAACTATGATGCATACACTGAATAACTACAGTAACGATGTCAATTTCATAATAAGAGAACTCTAGGCTAGCAGGCATCATGTAATCAGGCAATTCTATCATGTAATTCCTAAAGATCCCTAGCATAGTACTAGCATGATGTTCTAACATATCACATAATCAAATAACTTGTATGGTATTTTGGGGTCTACTTATTGGCTCTGGCTGATCGTACTTCTGCATCCTCATTTTCTTAATTTTGAAAACCATTTTAAATTTCACTTTGAAAACTCCCCTTGATTTGAGACTGGATTCACACGAATGTTCCTCCAATTCATTCAAACCAAGGCTCTGATACCAACTTGTAACAACCAAAAATTTCCAACCAATTTAAACTTTTCAAAAGCAACCCAAATCCAATATTTATTACAAAAAGGATTTTAATTATTTTATTATCAGAGTATCCCAGAAACATTAACATAAAACCGAGGAGCAGTACGATCACGCCTTCGCCTTGCCACGTCCTCCTGAAGTACCTGAAACAATACACTGAAACTGTAAGCTCGAAAGCTTAGTGAGCTACCCCCAAAATACCAACCACATAACAATACACATATCACATCATATCATAATACATAACAACCATGCATATCGAGTCTACAGTGTGACTGGTCCGCCCGCACCGACCCTTCAGTCCACCTGGTCCACTCTCTGAGTCTGCAGTATGACTGGTCCGTCCGCACCGGGCCTTCAGTCTGTCTGGTCCACTCTCCCAGCCTCGGCACGTATGGTCCGCCCTCTTGGAGCCTTCAGCCTATCCGGACTGCTCGCTGGGCCTACGGTCTATCCGGTCTGCCCTGGGTATGTTGGCCTACAACACAAAGCAAGACCCGCATCAACCCAACCCCAACCAAACAACCACGTGCACATAAAACAGCTATTCGCATAACAAATACCCAAATAAACCGATATAGCATATCATGCAGCATAACAAACATCCTAACCAGGATACCGAACTAACTGGTCACTAACATAGCATTACTCTAGATACCAGGATACCGACCTTAACCAGGTCACTAACATAGCATTACCATATAAACCAGGATACCGACCTTAACCAGTTCACTAACATAATACCATCCTAATTACTATTGGATTAATGTCTAATTCCATAACTAAAAATGGTAAGACTTGACCCGACCCGGCATGGTCCATTTGGGTTGCATGGCATCATGCACTTGGATAGACTATAATGAGAGAAATAACACTTAAGGTTGATTAATATATTATAAGTTCTAATATATTAATAGGATTATTTAATTAGTATTGATCAAGAATTAATCTAGATTTAATTAAGTGATCAAAGAAGACTAATTAAATATATGGGTTGATTGTGTAAATCATCCATAGTTATATAGTCGGCTAATGCTCCATGGATTATCTAGTTGGGCTAAAACCCATATGATGCTTCATGGATACTCCATGGTGTATTTGTACCCATGGATCATGGAAATGAAAGGCCATGTCAATTAGGGTTTACATGGTGTAACCCTAACTATATATGCATCTTATTCTTGAATAAAATTGGCACTAGTATCATTCTAGAGAAGGGATAGCCCATTTCAAGTGTTTTAAGTTTCTCTCAAGTTATTCCAAGTGTATTTGGTGTTGTGTGAACCATTTGAGGTGTCACACTTGAGGCACTAGGCACTCAAGCATCATGAAGACTTTCTACATCAAAGAGGTATTTATTCTATCTTGTTATATTTATTAGTTTGTATGCTAGATTAGGATAATACCTTGGAAGTTCATATTTGCATGTATAATAGAGAAAACATAGATCCAAGGTATTTAGGGTTGCATGTACACTTAGGAGTGTTAGAATGCTCAAAACCCAACAAGTACTAGGATGAAGATCTAGCAAATCAATACGTATCAAACAAATACCCGGATTCCAATCCGATAAAGGGCTGACCTTGGTGCCTTAGACCCTGTTGATATAGTAAGGATAACTCACCTGCAAATGCCGACTGAAAAGATGAGATCACATGCTCCGACCACTGACACGAACTCCACCACAGCACACTACCAAGAACCAGATTCACAAGCACCAATATTACCAAAATACGCTTGGAAGTCAAACTGGTCAACTCTTGGTCAAGGTCAAAGTCCTCAGTCAAAGTCAACCTTCCTGGTTGACCCTACTCGCCGAGTCAACCTAGTGACTCGCCGAGTTCCTGCACTCAGAATCCCACCATTCCCGACTCGACTCGCCGAGTCCTTCAATCCGATTCCTGGCCTGTCCAACTCACTGAGTCCACTCGACTCACTGATCAGCATCATAACCTGATGAGTTAGGGTTTGCGACCTAACTCGTCGAGTCCAAGAACAGACTCAGCGATTCCAAGCAAGTCTTTCCCTATTCAGACAATTTCTTACCATTTCACTGCTTCCAACTCATAGATATGAACTTCTAGGGCTAGTTTCACACGTAAAGTTTCCAACTTTACGTGCATGCAAGGTACTATGGGCTCCAATCAAGCTAGAAGAGAGGTTTAAGACAAGAAAAACTTCCAAACAAGTCCAATGGCTGATACTTTATGCTTTCATGGATCAATACTAGCCTAGATCTGAAGTTGCAACTTTAGATCTAGCCTCCAAATCCGAAATGGACTCTTGATATGCAAATTTGGCCCCAAAACTCCATTCATGAACAATCTATGCACAATAAGGTCAAGGTAACAACTTATTACCTTCAATCTGATGCCAACAAGCAGAAGAATCAGGTCCACTTCGTTCCTCTATGATCCAACCAACTTATACTTCAAGTATCCTTCTTTCCAATGCTCCAAGAACACACTTAGTTCCTTCTCACTCACAAATTAGGGTTTGAAATCGAGTGGGGAAGCTTCTGGACGTCAAGGGGGTGATAAGGAGGCTGGGGTGGGGGCTTAAGTTCCTTTAAATAGGGTACAAACCCTAGAAATTAGGATTTTTCTCTTTCCAGCGCCAAGTCGTCGAGTCATGCCACGGACTCGTCGAGTTGGTCACTTAACATGTGACTAAACCCCGACTCGAATCGACGAGTCTAGCCACCTACTCGCCGAGTCAACTCTTCTTATTTACACTAAGAACCCCAGACTTATACTTCTAAACTTGGGGTGTTACACCAGGTCCGTCCTGTGAAGGCAGTGTCTGTTATTTCTGTCCTTTTTGTCCCCCATGCTCCCTATATATTGTCCTGGGGAGTCCCTTCTTTTGGTTTATGAATAAGTTAGTGAAAAGTTCATCATGAACAGAGTACCCACCTTTATAATTGTGGGCTTTTATCCGTCTCTATTCTTCTTCTTTATGTTCTTGTGTTGTGTGAAATCATTGGAAAAGCTATCAGACATTTTTATTTAAGAACTCTAAATATCATACTATTGATTTGTTCTTCAATTACACTTCCTAGTATAGTAGTAGTGTTAAGGTAGGAAAGAAGTATAAGTAGCTGTAATATGTGGGGTATTTTGGTCATTCTCTTAGTTAGGTCGGTTAAGTGGTTGTTTAGGTTTGAGTTTCAAAATAAAAATCACTTTTGGTTAAAAAGGTTTATTAGCTTATGTTGTAAAAACTATAAGTTGATAAATACTTTTTGTAGTGTTTGATAAAAACTGTTTATGTAAAATGATAAAAAAATACATGTTTATATATTTGTTTTTTTTGTTTTTTCTTACAACAATTTATTTTAATCATTCACAATGATTCTTTGAGTAAATTACAGGAATGATCCCTATGGTTTGAGGTAATTTATGCGTTTGGATCTAACTTTTTTTTTTTTTTTTTTTTTTTTTTTTTTTTTTTTTTAATTTGGAAGGTCTCTATTATTTGTTTTTGTTACTCGTTTGGTCCTTATCTTAGCTAAAAACAGGAGCAGAACACGAAGACTATAATTAGGGGGGGGGGGGGGGGGGAATAAAATTTTCAAAACAAAAACATATAAACAAGTTTAATAGATATAATTTTCAATACAAATTTCTAACCATGCTAATGATTTCTTTATTATTTGCTTGTTTTATAATTTCCTGATACATTAGCATTTTAGTTAACTCTATGTCATAGTGTTATATATACAGATCTTAGCAATTACTTTAGTGTTTACATGGCAAATATAAAATTAATAAATATATTTTTATTATTAATTTCTAATTATACTAGGTTATGATTTTTTTTATAAATTCTAACTATACTAAATAGTAATAACAAGCTAGAAATAAAAGTTTTTATTTATTTAACAAGCTAATACTCGTAGCTTCTAGACTCAAAAGTCTATATCGTATATTTTGTATAGATATGTTCATAGTAATCAAGGTATAAACAATAAGAGAAGTTAAAAGAGAGAAAGAGAGAAATATATATAGGGAATATAGCAAAAATAAAATTTGCGGACGTTTTAGCTGATTATTTATCTAGGCTCTTAAATAAAATTTGAGAAATTAAATATCCTCTTTTTTTTGTTTCTACAAATCTCCCTACTTAATTAAATGATGACATGTGTCATATTTAATACTCATTTAATGATATTTAAATATACTAAAATGACATATGTAATTATTATTAGTGATCTTTGGTAATAGAACCATTTACATACATGTATTATCAATCTCAAAACCGGGGAGACCATTATCCCTCTTGGCGTCTAAGAGCTTCCGCCCCTCGCTAAAAAGATTATTTTGTTCTTGATTATTTTATATTGGCTCAAATTAATAGAAGAGTCATTTTTTGTTCTTTTAACATGAAATGATATATTATCGTATAAAATCAAATAATTAAAACGTTTATGTTCAAAATTATTTTTAAGAGACTAAAGTGAAATTTTTTCAAAAATATAGAGACTTTTCCAACAATTTTCTAATTCTATATTTTTTAATTCGAATAATTATTTATATAATGTTTCTTTCTAATTTATTTTTTTGGTAATCCAAAGGTGATTATAAAATTAACTACAAGTGAAGAACTAATGCCAATCAAGAACACACAACCTAACGCTCAATGTCAAAGACAAATAAAATATGTCAAACAATAACACATACAACAACTAATGTCAAACAATAACAGTATAACAATCAACACATGAAACAACAAATGTCAAACAAGAACACAAAAAACAAGTTATCATTCCTTCATAAATAACTTAAAGGAACTGTTTTACAAGATCAGAAAATCTAATCATCAACATTGTCAAGAAAAGCTTGTTATCTTGTCTTTTGAGTTTTGATTCAATCATACAGCTAGTTATGATCCCAATGTTGTCGCGTACTGTGGGTTCAAGAGTCGAGGATTTGGAATCGAGCATGAAATTAATGCAAACGGAAATCGACAACATTCAATCAGAAATCAGATCGATGAAAGAAGATATGAAGAAGATGATGAAGCAATTAGAACTAATCGTCCATAAATCGATTAACCCACCATGGAATTCGACAAATCCGGTGATCGCGTTTCAGAAAGAGAATCGTTTTAGTGAAATTAAACAAAGAAAATTAGGGTTACCTTCTTTCGTCGGAAAAGATCCGGATGATTGGATCCTTACAGCAGAACGTTACTTTGCTCTCAATCGTTTAACAAATGAAGAGCGTCTAGAAGCAGCGGTGATTGCATTTGAAGGCGACGCGATTAGATGGTTTCAATGGGAGAGTAAGAGAAGTCCGATGATTCAATGGGGAGAAATGAAACTCAGATTGTTGAAGCATTTCGGATCCACCATTGTTGGTTCTGGTAAGCAGTTTCTTACTCTGAAACAGGAAGGAACTGTTGCTGATTATCGAAGGAAATATGTGAATTTAGCTGCAGATTTAGAAGGTGTATCAGAAGAGGTGTTCTTGAGTCAGTTTATTAATGGATTACAACCGATGATTAAAGCTGAAATTAGGCTTTTTTCACCCACAAATGTGTCAGATGCAATGGATCTTGCAAGTAAAATTGAAGAGAAGAATAAAATCGTGAATGAACATAAAAGTGATGGAATTTGGTTTAATAATAAGGAGGAAGATGATATACATGGAAGAATTAGAGATTAATCATACAATAAATAACAAGTCTATCAATCATTTTAACATGATTGTTTATTTCATTTTCAGCAAATTAGTAAGTTTAATTGAATTGAAACACAAAGCTTTTAGTAGTTTGATGATTAAATGCAAGATTTAGGAGTGTACTTTACAACATTGGATTTTGAAAATTCTATCCAATTACATCATCGTAAACCAAATTCAATGGAAAGTTTTCTGATATTATTGGGTTGATTTTTCAAAGTATAATGTCTTAATAAAAAATTAGTCGAAAACAGAATGTCATAAGTAGTTTCACTTAATTTAGCTTCCAATTACATCAACGTTTGGGATATAATTTGATCATTTACTTTTGAAAGTAAAATGCTATTACTGGATAGATTTTTCAAAATACAATGTCCTGCCTAAAAAAACTTGAAATTAGAAGTAAACGATATTGTAATAAGAAAGAAATAAAAGAAAAATGCTATAGATTTTTTTTTTTGTTTTTTTAATGTTTCTTTTTGCCTTTTTGTTTATCATGTTATTGAAATTTGATCCATGAAAGAATAAAGAGTGAATGAAAAGCATTCTATAATTTATATTTAAGAGCCCATGTTATTGAAACTACAAAGATGTTTTGCAATTTGTTATTTTTGAAACAAAGAACTTAGAATAATAATATTAGACTTAGTTATTAAACAATTTTTTTTTTACCGTCGAAAGTGATAGTTTTGGTCATTTATGATATATATATATATATATATATATATATATATATATATATATATATAGAGAGAGAGAGAGAGAGAGAGAGAGAGAGAGAGAGAGAGAGGGTTCAACAATGAATCATTTTAAACGTTAGAACCAATGAACCAATATTATCTAAACTTTTAGAACTTCTTTTTTATTAAAAAAAAAAAAGAACTAAAAATCTAGAAATTCATAAAATTTTATTCTGTTTCCATTGATTTCAAATTCAATAATTTTTTTAAAACTTTTTTTATATGTTCATATTCACATTGTAAATCTACTCAAATTAACACTATGAATCAGTGCAGATTCACACTGTGAATCTGTGCACATTGTAAATACGTGCGGATTCACACTGTGAATATGTGCAGATTCACACTGTGAATATGTGCAGATTCATAATCTAAATTTGTGTAGATTCACAGTGTGAAGTGTGAACCTGAACAGATCAAAAAAGAAAAAAAAATATATCAACTTTAATATCAATGAAAAGAAGATAAAGAATTATGAATTTCTATATTTTTAGATTTTTTTTCGATAAAAAAAAAATCTAAAACTTGAAATAATTGTTCCTTGGTTCTATGGTTTAAAATGGTTCTTTGTTGAACTTGTGTGTGTGTGTGTCTATATATATATATATATATATATATATATATATATATATATATATATATATATATATATATATATATATATATATACTCCCTAATAAATGAAAATAATTTTACCACATGTCACTCTCTCATTAACTTTGACACATGTCATTTTTTGGTAATTTTGATTAAATGTTTTTTCCATTTGTCATTTTCTCATTTTTTTTAATCTTTTCTTAACTAACAATCATATTTACACCTCAATTAATAATTGACTTAATTGAAAATAACCAATAAATTACAATAGTAGTATTTATATAGTATTTAATATGTTTTCTTTTAAATTCAAATTTTAAATTTTAAATTTCAAATTTTAACAAAATTTTGTTGTTTTATATTTAATTTTTTTGCTTTATCAAACCCGTATAACATACGGGTTTCACCCCTAGTGTGTGTATATATATATATATATATATATATATATATATATATATATATATATATATACACTAGTTTTTAACCCGTGGAAACCACGGTTACAAAATTAATTAAACGTTAATAGTAAAAAACTCAAAACTATTAATAATTTATTTTAAATAAATTATTAATTAAGGGATTTTTTTTAGTTATATAAAATTATAATCATTGATTTAAATAAATATATAAAATTATATCACTTTACAATTTGTATTAATTTTATTTTAATTTTTATCCTAATGTTGTTAATTTAATAGAATTAGAGTGAGAAATTTAAATTTTGAAATTTGAAATGGATAATCAATAGGTTGACAAGTGGCATGCATTAATTAGGAGACATAATAGGGCGACACATGGCAAAAGGAAAATAAAATATGCATTAATTATGAGGCTTAATATGGTGACACATGTCAAAAGGAGAATAAACTTATTCTTTTACTAGTTTATAACCCGTGGAAACCACGGTTATAAAATTAATTAAATATTCATAGTAAAAAATTCAAAATTATTAATCAATTATTTTATATAAAATTCTAAATACATTATTAATTAAGAGTTTTTTTTATTAGTTATGTAAAATTATAATTATTGATTCAAATAAATATGTGGAATTAATTTATCACATATATTAGACTCTTTTTATTTGTGAACTAATGAAAACAATAATATAAAATTTAAAATTTAAATTTAAAATAAAGAATAAATAGATTGACAAATAACATCACATTAATTAGGAGGTTTAATGAATTTAAAATAGATAATTAATAGAATGACAAGTGGCATCATATTAATTAGGAGTTCTAATATTATGACACTTGGCAAAATGACTACTCTTTTATTAGTATAGATTAGAATAGGGATATATATATATATATATATATATATATATATATATATATATATATATATATATATATATATATATATATAGGGCTAGGTTATTTTGTTTTTTACATTTATTGTAAGCTAGAATGCACCAATAGAAATTTAGTAAATTAAATAATTATAGATATTAAATGATTTCCATAATTATATGTATATTAAATAATATCCATAATTATAATTCTCTTTTTATGGAAACTAAATAAATCTGTCGTTAATGCCAGCAATAACATTCTTTCAGAATGAATTTGCATCTAGGTTTTTATGTATGAGTTCGTACTTTGTTTCAAGACTCAATCACTTAAAATACAATAAAGTTGTATGGAATATGAAGAACGAGAGTGTATTCTATTATAATACACTCTCATTCTGCTGCAATACACTCTCATTCTTCTAGAAATGAATTTATTCTGAAAGAATATTATTGTTGACATTAATGACGAATTTAATTAGTTTCATAAAAATAAGTTATAAGTATGGATAGCATTTAATATACATATAATTAATACTAAATTTTTATTGGTGTATTCTAGCATACAATATATGTGAAAAACATTTGAACCTACCTCTCTCTCTTTCTCTCTCTCTCTCTCTCTCTCTCTCTATATATATATATATATATATATATATATATATATATATATATATATATCCCCTTCCTAATAAATCCCTCTCTAAAGCACCACGTGTCAACCTCTTACACATACATCTTTCCACGTGTCATTACTGCAGCTCTATTATCTATTCTTTTCCCGCCTATTGCTTCTTTGACAAATCACCTCCTACTAATCAACAATTCAGTTACTATATTATCACTGCATTCAAATTCAATTTCAAATACATGATAAATATATCATATATCATAATGGAATGAAATCAACAATATCCCGCATAATCAACAATAATTTTGAATTCATTAATCTTTTACCAAATTTGTAGCAATTAAGATAGGAATGTAATCACGATCACAATATTATATTCAAATATTCATTGTACCTATAAATACATGCCGAACCCCTAAATTTTTTTTCCAACATTTGTTGTTTCTCTCATTTGATTCATATCAATCTTCATCTGTGCGATTCTTGTAAAGCATCTTCCAAACTATGCCGATTTTTTATTTGTTTATTATTTTTCCTTATTTTGATTATTTCTATCTTCTACTCCTTCTGTTAAGCTTCTTATGTACCATCATATAAACATATATGTGTACTGTTTCTTCTACTTTTTTGTTCATATACTTTCTAATTGCAATATACTTTCATTACATCATACAAACACACAAACACATGTTCAGATCGAACAAAAAAGATCTCGCTATCTAATTTAATTAATATTCCTTAAAATATCAATGTTCTTTCAACCATATGTCTCCTATAGCATTCCACTTTCATATAAAATATAATATATATTTTTTTTCAATTCTACACAACATTCCACTTCCCTCATTATGGTTACACGCATATAATCAAATAACCAACTATTTAATTTATACATATAACTTCTCAACCAAAATACAACTAAAATTTTGCCTAATATACTGATTTGTTACTTATCTTAGCAAGCTGACACCAAAACATAACAATTTTCATTCACATAATTTTAGAATAGAAAACCTAATTTTCCACCCCCATCATATTTTCATTGTTATAGGCAGCAATAAACATTAAAATCTCATTTTTTTTTTTAAAATAATACATAAATTTAAGAGAATAAGCGAGAATGTATGAACGAAAATGAAATTTCAGAAGCATAACTTTCAAATTTTCGCACTTAAATAATAACAATTCAAGATTCAATTTTGAAAATCAAAATTCAAATAATAAATACAAGGAGTACACTGAATCTCATCTTCTACAGAAAAGAAATCAGTAATCTTACATTTTCTTCATCGTTGCCCTATCTTCATCGTTGAAATCCAACAACTAACATATTCCAAAATCAGACCACAAGGACGCTATTTTTCCTTCATAAATTTAGCAACGGACTGTATTCCTTCCGATTTTGAATTTCAAACATATATTTATTCTCGATTATGCTGTTAAGAAGTAGTGGTGGTGGTGTGGCTACGCTGTAAGGTTGCTACGACGCCGATGAGATCTCCGATTACAAGAGATTGATACTTTGAAATGTAGAAATCGAACAAATCATTTTGTGTAGGCGATTTCAGGAAGAAAAAAATAGAAACGATACTTTGAGTCTACAATGTCGGCCGGAAGAATGAATATTTTTAGGGTTAAACTTATTTAGGGGTAAAATGTAATTTAAAATAAATATTATAAATAATCGACTTTAGAGTAACGTTTAAATATATGTTTTTCTTTTTAAGCAATTTTAATTTCATAATAAAATTTGAATACACATTTTTCTTGATCACTAATCTATATATGAAACTAATTTTTGTATATGATATATAAATAACATTGTAACTAACAAAAATATCAAAAAATATTGCGAATAATGTTACATGAACCTTTTGTTTTATGAACGTTACTACTTTTATTATTATTATTATTTTTATTATATCTGAGGCATTTTGTATATATCAAAATATATAACCTATTTCCTTTTGTTATTGCTTACAAAATAATTCCTTAAGTGAATGTTTTCTTTTTGATAAATGAATATCGAATTTAGTGAAAGACAAATGTTAAGTTTTGGTAAATGAATATGGATAACTATAAGAAAAGAATGAAAATAAGTATTTTTGATTTTTATATAATTATTTGAAACAATTTGATAGAAATTCAAAGCCGTTACAGATTAAAAATGGTGAAAACGAGTTAAAATTACGGGTTAAGAAGAATGAGTGATTATGGGTTTTAATTTTATTGGGTGGGTCAGTGGATGGGTCAGTGGATGTGTCAAGACTGAACACTTGTTTTATTTTAAAGAAATTTCAATTTACAGAATCAGTTCTTTTCATTTAAATTGGAATATGAATTTACGAAAAAGGTCCTTATACTTTTAATGACGTATCAGTATTTATTTTCTTACATTTAAAACCGTTGCATTCATATATATATATATATATATATATATATATATATATATATATATATATATATATACTAAATGTGAGACCCATATATTATACGAGTTGATTAAAACAAAATGTTAAGTACGAACAATTAAATAGAATTTTTTTTGAATTTGAAATTGAAATAAGTGAAAATTATGAGAAAAAAACATGCAAAAGATAAATAAATTAAAATCATGTGTTTAGTGTACTAAACGGGTTAATTATAACAAAATGTTAAACATAAAGGTTTAATCTATAAATTTATTTGAAATTGAATTTGAAATTTAAAATTTAAACTTTAAAATTAATAGTCATTATGGTAGGTTTAATTTATAGAAACTAAATTAATGATATATTGAAAATGAAAATTAAAATAATGACAAGTAGAAAATAAATATATCTCAAATTATGACAAAATGACATGTGGCTAATTTTATGAGAAAATGACATGTGACAAAGTCATTTTCATTTATTAGGGTATATATATATATATATATATATATATATATATATATATATATATATATATATATAGTGGCGGACCTTAGTGGTGCCCCAGGGGTCCCGGGCCACTGCTCCGACGCCGGCATGTAATGTAAATTTTTTTTTAATGTTTTTTCTGTTGGGTGCACCGGCTTAAAATACGAGTGACACTACTAATATAGATTTATTTGGAAAAAAAATTTTAGTGTCACCCCTATGAAAATGTTCTACGTTCGCCAATATATATATATATATATATATATATATATATATATATATATATATATATATATATATATATATATATATATAAACTAGAAAGGTTACCCCCGCTACGCGGGAGCCAGAAGCTTTCAATATTGTTTCCAAATCGATAAATATGACAGACGTAGAAAGTGCAACGATTAAAAGCCCGGAGTTTGTCCCAGACCGGTTTTTTTCATGTTTTTATGAAAAAATGTAAAAGTTTTGACTGCAAGGATCAGAAGTTTCAAAACGGTTAAAGAATTAAAGGGGTAGGAATTAGCAAATTTTTAGAAAATGGATCAAAGTAGTCAAACCGTTAAAGTTTTTTGGCCAAACTTTAAATATTAAAAGGTTCCTAAAAAATGTAAAAATATTGATTGTAAAGACAAAAAATGTTAAAATATGTAAAGAATGAGGAGCAAAGTGAAGGGACCATTTCTGCCAAAAAAATCGATAAATATGAAAGACGTAGAAAGTGCAAGGATGAAAAGCCTGGAGTTTGCCCCGGACCGTTTTTTTCATGTTTTTATGAAAAAATGTAAAAGTTTTGACTGCAATGATCAGAAGTTTCAAAACGGTTAAAGAATTAAAGGGATAGGGATTAGCAAATTTTTAGAAAATGGATCAAAGTTGTCAAACCGTTAAAGTTTTGTGGTCAAACTTTAAATATTAAAAGGCTTTTAAAAAGTGTAAAAATATGAATTGCAAGGACCAAAAATATCAAAATAGGTAAAGAATGAAGAGCAAAGTGCAGGGACCATTTCTACCAAAAAAATATTAAGTTTACTATTCCTAAGCTTCGTTTGTGTGTGTGTGTATATATATATATATATATATATATATATATATATATATATATATATATATATATATATATATATATATATAAAAGTGCAAGAATTTGAATAGTAAACTGTTTAGATTTTTGGCAAGACACGTCCCTTGAGTTATAATTTTGGCTTTTGGATGTGATTTGATCTTTCTTATATACCTTATGCGACATGTCCTTCTTTTAGGCCTTATAGTTTGATAAAAAATTTATTTGTAATGAAATGACCATTTTACCTCTACTTAACTCTACAAAGTTAAAACCTAAAAACTATAAATATTAATTTATTATATCATTATACAAGTTCATTTCTATTATGAATAACAAAAATTAAGTATTATATATATTCATTTTAAACATTTAAATTTATTTAACTACCATACATTGAAGAGGAATTACTTATTGGTCTGACTTGTCTATTATTTTTTTATGATTTTAATTGTCATTTATATTTGTTGTGATTGAGAGTTGACCATATGTGTCATTTTACATTTTACTTGATTTAATAACAGAAAGAACTACTTAATAGAAAAATCATAGTCTTAACTTTTTATAACTTGTCATTAATCCAATAAACTATAGATTGATGTTCCTTTGAATCAATGGAGAAAGACGAACTTTAAGCCTTTTTCATTAAGTACCAACTTTTTTTGTTGCAAAATATATTCACGATGAGATATTCTCATATATTCACGATGAGATATTCTCATATGTTAAATCTTGTATTTATCCAAAAAAAAACATAGATTTATGTTTATGTTTGCTTGACTCATTGTAGGTCATAAATAAAGACTTGAATCCAATTTAGAATGAGAGTTTTAACTTTGTTGTTGAAGAAGGTTTACATGATTAACTTATTGCTGAAGTATGCCACCATGACACATTTGAGAAGTGATTCACATTATATAGGGGAAAAAAGCAAAAAAGTAAACTTTTGTACTTTATCCAAATAAATGATATAACACAGGGATTAAACCTGTAATTTACTACAATTTTTGGAATGACTACATGGGTATCTACATTTTGACAATAACGAGAGTTATATTAGAAGGGTAATCTGAAGACAATATTCAAGGTGAGGGTGCGAATTTAGGAAAACTTATCTTAAATCTCAAATGGTTAGCTACACTAAATTGATAAAACTTAATATCCTTTAGGCGCTGTTTTTCTGGCTAATGAAGATCTTATCGGGAAATTTGTGCAAGGGGAAGGTGCATTTGGAGCTGTTATATTGGACATATATTGTTATTAACCAATTCTCTTACAACTTTTCAAGGATGTTTGTGGAAAAAGTTCTTAAATATGATTCAGGGTTGAAATTGGAGATTAATTTTGTTTGTATTTTTCACTCTATTCAAAATTTATATTACATTGTATAAAATCATAATTTTATAAAATATCTATATATATATAATGTTGATTGGAAATTCAAACCAATTTGTTGTTGTAGTTTGAAGTAATCATTATATCATTATAACTTATGGAAAAAATATCTAACTTTATAAATTAATCAAATTTTTTATTATTGGTCAATTATTATCTTATGATTTATTTATAATTTTTTTCCTTTTATCCGTGGTGTCCACGGGTTACAACCACCTGGTGTGTGTGTATATATATATAAACGCAAGAATTTGAACAATAAACTGTTCAGATTTTTGGCAAGATGCGTCCCTTGAGTTATAATTTTGGCTTTTGGATGTGATTTGATCTTTCTTTTATACCTTATGCGACGTGTCCTCCTTTTCGTCGTCGTTATCTCAAGTGTGGATAAGTCTTTGTTGACCGGTCTGTAGGTGATATTTCCGTCTGTCCACGTGTTTGTCATCGTAGCCTGTGTCTGAGTATTTGATGTTTATCTGTTTTGCTTCACGATCCTTCCATGTTTCAAAATCGTCGGCCCCACCACCGACTCATCTCCACAGCAGGTTTTTTTTTTTTTTTTTTTTTTTTTTTTTTTTTTTTTTTTTTTTTTGATAACAAAGTAACCGATCATAGGGTTAATGTACCTCTACAGCGGCTTCACTGCTTACTTCCTACAAAGCGTTTTCAGAATCGTCACCTTGGTGGCGAGCATTCTTAAAGTTGCAGGCGCCGCCTTTTCACCGCCTCCGTCTTTCACAGCCATGATGGTCGGCGGTCAGTCCCATAATCTTACCTGTCAGTTTAGGGTTTAATGAAATTCAAATCTTATAATAAACAAAGTATTTTTTGCATTGTAAGTTTTTAACTACAAAAAAGAGAGCTCACTATGTTATCTTTGTTGCCTGTTACAATGAGTGTTCTTCCAGATGTAGTTGTACACGTGTCGAGACATAGCACAATGTCTGTATGTCCTGACAATACATAGGAACATGACATGGAGGAAAGATCATACACTCTTACCTGAAAGTAAACAACATGATTACAACACAGATTCATGAATCAAATCCAACATTTGTGATCAATGAAGGTATCTAGGTCAAAGAATAGTAATCTTACCTGTTCAACACTTGTAGCAACAGTAAGAAACTGTTCTTCAACAACCAAAAAATTCATGTCCACTATCTCCTCATTGTATCCGACAAGTCTTTTGTCAAGATTTAAATGAAAAGTTCCGTCAGGGGTTTTCAACACCCCCTATGCGAACATGTAACTCTATCGATAAAAAAATCTCTCACAATTTCACCTTCTTAAACCAACAAAAATCATCATGAACTCTTTCATTTCTTGAAATAATTGGGATTCTTATGCTATGCTAATCACTACAAACGAAAAAGATGGTGTTTCTGAATTAAGATTTGTTCTTTTACAATAGGGATTGTTGGATTTGGTATTGGTATTGGTCTAGCAGCAATGGTAAGTTCCTTAAAATTTTGCACTCCAAAATCCTTTTCTGCATCTTTTCATAGTTACTTATTATATATAATAATAATTTTGTAAGAGGGGAATCGAGCTATAGCAGAAAATCAATTTGCAGATTACATTTTTCCCGCTTTTGATTCACATCCAAATCTTTCAACATTTTGACTTTCTTCATTACTTTTCTTTCTTCTAGATTGTCAATGAAGCTGCTAAATCCAGATATCCAAGTGGTAACGAATTTAATTGTGGAGGTAACCAAAATTGTCCAAAAATTTTCATTTTTTCTCTTTCTTTTCGATTATCAAAATGATTATTTGTGGCTTATTAGGTTAACCAATTTAATTATGCAGGTAACCAAAATTCAGATATATCGAAGTGCATCTACATGTGTTTTTTGATATTGCTCAGGTGATTCAAGGCTTGCCAAATATATAGCATTCCATTTCCTTACACTTTGCATATGAAGGAATGGAATTTGATGAAAATTCAATACCAAGGGTATCTTTGTCTTTTTTACACGACATCTTTTGTTTTCTACAGCATGCATGACGAAATAGTTGAGTTAAAAGAAAAGATAAAAATTGTTAATCGAGAAAGAAAATATCATCAGCCAACTTAAGTGATTCTTTAAAAAAAATTTGTTTTAGTTTTGTTTACTAACAATTTTCACAAAAACAATACAGAGGTGCACCAAAGTATCTTCAGGTTGTCAAAATTTTGGAATATCATCATTATTAGCAAGGACAGTTCTAAAGTAAAGTACATTGTTATTTATTGGTAGTCAGTTATAGCAATGTACTTTTAAAATAGAGTCATTTAGTTTGAATTATTTTAAAAATAAAACTAATCTTTTTATAATACAGCTGTGAGAAATATTTTACTCAAAACAAAAATAAAAATACTTTCCTATTCTCCTGTTGCAATATTGTACTTTACACCTCATATCGATGCCCTTCTATCTCTTTGTTACTATCATGTTACTATTAGCTGCAAAAATGTTTGTATTGAAATTTGGGTTGTTCCTATGTAGGTAGATGGATGGAAGGAGTAAACAAAAAGTGACACCTTGCTAGACCCTGTATAGAGGGTAATTTAGATTCATAGTTAGGGTTAGATGCAAGAAATAGCAATGTGATTCTACCGATTTGTTCCTTATATCATCATTCTTTCATTCTTAGCTCTATTACAACATTCCACTGTTAACATTTAGCCTAATTATAGCAATGTAATCCAAGTATGAAACAGTTTTCTGTTATCTAATGGTTGGCATGATTTCATGTTCTTTTGTAGGCTTAAATTGACTCTTCTATTTTGTAAAGTTTTTGCAGCCCGGTTTAATTCTTTGGATTTGGAGAATAAACTCGAAACAAAATTGTCGCGTTCGACCCCGCAACGCGGGGTTCCCCACCTAGTTTTAATGAGAATTACGAAAATGAAATATAGAGTTTTGATCACTTGCTAGTTCTATGTATTTTCTTTCATTTTTTTAAAAAGACATAAATTTGCCTTGTATTTTAAAAATTTAAATTCTTTTAACTTTTGAGTTTTAAAAATGAAATCAATTAGTTGGAAAGAGAGAGGCGTAGTACAATTACGAACGTCAACGTAAAACTATTTTGGTTGGCCGAATGAGACATGTGAATATTTGAACCCAAACGGATGCCTATGATATTTTTCTAGAAATGTGGCCTTAGAAAAATTGTTGGTGAATTGTAGGGTGCGGGTGTCGTGGTAAGTTTCGGTTAAGACACAACAACAACGAGGTGAGTTTTTCTCGTGTTCTGTGGTTGCTCGCACATAAATATTTGTCATGCGTTTTTTATGTGGTTTTTATTTATTTATTGACAAAAATTTTTATGTTAAGTATGGTTGCGTACAAATGTTATTTTGGATTTGTTATCTCCTATGTGTGTTTTTGGATTACATGTTTAGCGGGAACGGGTGTGTGTTTAATCGTCGTGAGCATGACGAATGTGTGTGATCGGAGGGGATGGGAACTGAGAATCATCCTCATTTCCTTGGATATTTAAAATACATGAGTACAATGGATGATGATTTGTCTCAAGGAGAAGGGAAATGAACCTTCGGTTTTTTCTCTGGATAATTAATCGTTCCCTTAAATTATGTCTTCGAGTGAGATGTTTTGTTATATGAGTTATTGAACATATATGATAAAACTATTTTTTTAAGTGATGGACATGTATGTGCAACACGAACTCATCAGGCCCTAGGCTTACCTATTTAGAAATTTTAAATGTGCGCAACCTAGGAAACTATTTAGCTAGTGGCAAAGGAAAGGACAAGGAGGAGGATTAATCAAGAAGGCAACAAAGGAATTCCGCGAAGACATAACACCCGAAGCTCTTCGGTTGAAGACTTTATATTATTTTATTTTGCTTCCGCTATAGTTTAGTCTTGATGAGATTAATACGTAATCTTGAAGATCGATTAGATCTTAAACAGGTAAAATAATGATTAAACAGCAAGAACACGAAAATAAAGAACAAGTCAAGAATGAATCAAACGAGTCGAATGATTAAACTTAAACCCTCAGAAGAGCTCGATCAAGAACATCAATTGTAGAGGGTTAAAAGGTTTACAAGAACGATAAAGAAATCTGCAAAGCTATCGTTATTCTCTAAATCGTTAACCTAATATGCATGCAAGCATATCCTTATATAGTAAACCTAACAAGCTCACGGTTGGACAAGCCCAAACCGGAGCACAAAACATATGGACTAACAGCCGAGCCCAATGACACAATCCTTGAACGAATCTTCAACCCAACAATCTCCCTCTTTGCGTCAATTGGAGCAAGATCTTCACTTGTTACTTGGGCCAGCAGCGGTGGCAGGTACTTTCTTCTTCACAGTATTAAACAGACGCGAGATGAGAGCCAGTATCGTCTGTCTAAACCTGATGTACCATTGGATCATATCGTTGAAGTATTTAACATCATCCGTTGCATTCTCTTTACACCTTTGGATGATCGACAACACGTGCTCTAGACAAGCAGTGGTGTAAAGATGTTTGTCAGCTAAAGCAAAGAGACATTTCTGTCCTTCTGCTCTAGTGAACATGACCGAATTGCGTCTCGGGTCGATCTTGCCCATTTTCATTTGATTGAGATCACTGGCCGATCCCACAGGAGCTATCTTCGGTTTCTTCTTGAAGACAGTGGCTACCTCCTGATCCATTAGGGCTACCTCCATGATGTAACAGACTAACATCCTTTTGAGATGGTCTATAATCGGACCATATTCAGCTTCATTCGTCAAGAGGATGTTATGCAAGATGATCCAATCATGAGGATTTAGGTTCGGTAGATCTGCCAGGGATATAAGATGTTCAGTTCTTGCAGACCCTCGAATCACCTTGAACCGAACATTGATGAATCTTCCTTCGGTATAAGGCTTCAATACCCGAACATTCACTATCTTCTGGGCGCTCCATGTTAGATACTGAGGACGAGCAGCCTTCAGATAGAAATCGATCAGCTCCCTATCAACCTCAGGGTTCGGATGAGGGACTTCAAAAATATTGGAGAAGGCGTGGAAGATAAACGCCTTTCGAGTCAACGACATGTCGAACTGCGAATCGACAGAATTATAGCAGTCGAAGGAGATCACCGGCTCGAGCCATAGGATGCTAGGAGTATCTATGGCCTCCTTAATCATTCGCTCCCGAGTCCAGGCAGGGAAGAGAGTCTTCCTGCTCTCAAGGAGATCGTGGGCTTCTTTCTTCTTGCGTTCGGCTTCTTCAGCCTCTCGCGCCACACGATTGACATCATCATCAACATTGCGACTGTTTTTGCGTTTCAACATGTCCGCAATGGTTTCTTTATCTTCATCTTCATCTTCTTCCTCAGCTATGTTCTTCCCTTTATCCTTCACACCCGAACCCGAAGTTTGACCAGTCGGAGGTGGTTCGGTTGTGTGAGTAGCTTTGGAGGAAGAAGGTGGTTTCGATCCGGACTTCTTCCCTTCTCCCCCTTGTTTCGGATCGGACACGAAACTAGGTATGCCCTCAATTTTGCTGAGAAGGTCCAGGGCAGGAGCAAGTTTTTCAGCAAGGGTTCGCCTCACCGAATGGTTGAGAATCGGATCGTGTGCTTCCAGGATGTTAGATAGGGCAGCGTGTACATCCGAAACACATGTTTTTATGACCTCCCTTTCGGATCGAAGAGCTTCAAGCTGTTGTTGTGAGTTTGAGAGCTGAGTGCTCTTGACCTTGAGGGCGGTGGTTTTGCTTGCCAGAACGTCCATCAATGAGTTTTCAGCTGCGAGATCCTCTTGAAGCTTAGCGAGGCGCTCATCAATGGAGGCACGAAGGGCCGAGTTGTCGTCGCTTATGGATTGGCGAAGGGTAGCGAACGATGTCAACTCCGTTGAGACGAACGTGGCCAATTGTTGAACGATTGGTTCCAACGTTGTCTTGGTGGCATCAGCGCTCTCCTGTAAGGACTTCAACAGGGAAGAGGCTTCTGAGAATAGTTTATCGACTTTTGCGGTCGCAGCCTCACAGGCTTTTGTAGAGGCGTCTATGGCGGCTGTGGCTGAAGCTACAGAATCCTGCTGAGCCCTGGAGAAGGCATCAACAATCTTCTGAAGAGCGGCTTCAGAGAGAGAGGATTGGTTGTTGGAAGAAGAAGCAAGAAGTAAGTCAACCTTCTCGTTTAGCTCCTTAAGATGCTTCTTTCTCACTAGAGCATCATCCTCTTCGTCACTTTGAACCTGAAATGGACTATAGTAGACCGAATCGAAGGTCATGTTTTCACCGCCAAGAAACGGGTTATCTCCATCAGAGGCATGATCTGGAGATGGTGGGGGTGGTGAAGCTGGGGGTGTGGTGGTTGTTGTAGGTTCAGATTGAGTGTTGGTAGGGGTAGTTTCGGGTGGTGGTTGAGTGTGGGTAGGTTTGGTTGTATGCTGGGTTTCGGTTTGTCGTGGTTCGGTTACGGGTGGTGTTTCGGTTACAGTTGTGAAAATGGGTGGTGGTATAGGGAAAGATGTTGGAGGAATAGTGGTAGTGGGGTTTATGGTGGGAATGGAAGTAGGGATTGTTTGAGTGGGTGAAGGAATGGGTGAGTTATGGATTTCCATGTCTGGGGTAGGAGATCGGGGTGGGGTGTTGCCTCTTGGAGGGGTTTCGCCTCGTTGAGAGCCGTCCGAATCCGAACTCTCGCCTTCTGAGTCACTTGAAGAGGAAGGGATGACAAGCTTGCGCTTCGGTTGAGTCTTCCTCCTCTTCGGCTGTGGGGACTGTGCAGCTTTTGTTTGTTTCCTCTTCCTGGGAGAGGGACCTTTAGGAGCTTTGGTCACTTGCTTCCCTTTTTCCGGCTTTTTGCCCCTGTTAACCGGTTTGTCAGCATCATGGATGGACTTCAGCATTTCCGGTGTAAGTTCCCTAGGTCCAGACGCCTTGAACTCTTTAATCGTTCGGATGATCCTGCTGTCAGATGGGACATCGCCATACATTGTCTCCGGAATAGAGCCAATGAAAGAGAATTTTGATGCATCAGAAACGATGATCTTCGTGGTATGAAAAGTACCAACCGAAGACATCGATGCACCATTAGCAGTGGGAATATCTAACTTATCCATCGCCCATTTGGTGATAAGAATCCAGAACCGGGCAAACGACACCTCAGAATGTCGTGAAGAAGAAGACAGGCTCTGGATGAGTTGTTGCTAGAGGACCAACCCAAAGTCTAGGTTGACTCCGTTGTAAATTGCATACATAATCGACAGGAACAGTCGACTTGAACCATCGGATCCTGAGCTCCGTTCAGATAAGCCTTTGAAGAGGACTGTGAACATGCCGTTCCACTGCGGCGGCAAGCAGGATTTCTTGAACTTTGCGACGGAGACGAGCGCCTCCGTGTACCCCATGTTATAGAACATGTTGTAAAGATGCCCAATCGGAATCGTCTCCGGATTAATTCTCGATGGGTCAGCAGCCAAACCTAGCAAAGTACCAAAATGTTGTCGTGAAATGGAGGTCTTGTGATCAGCAACCTCGAAGAAGATGCGCTCCACTGCTTTGTCGTAATAGGCAGTCGCATACACCTGCGAGAGAATCACCATAGGCACAGATTCAATCCTGGAGAGAGCAGGAGCGATTTGGGAGTACTTCAGGCACTCGATGATCGGCGACATATAAGAGTCGTATGCCAGAGGGTTTAGATCGATCACCAAGCATTGTTGTGGACGAATAGGAAGGATGTGTGAGGTAGCATGGACTGAGGATGATTCTGCCATTGTTGAAGGTTGAAGAAGATGATGAACAGGAAAACTTTTGTGAGTTTTTGCTCTCTTAAAATTTCGGATGCAGTAAAGAGGTAAATTGGAGTGGAGACTGCCTTTTATAGTGATTGTAAGGAGAGAGAAAAATCTGTTCAAATCTTCTATGGAAATACGAAAAGGTTTTCCCGGAATGACAGATGCGTGACAGTTAAGGCATGCGATGATCACGTAGGAGAGAGAGTGTCAGATTCTTAGGAACACGCCGCCCAACAAGCGCCATTTCAGAACAAACCGTTTCAAATCCTCACGCGCCTTTAAGTGCCAGAGAGGAATCGCTTGAAATTCGCACACGCGTCCAATATGTCAGTAAAAGAGTGGGCGTTTCAAATTCACACGCGCCCCTTTTTACCGTCGTTTGAAATTCAATCCTTTTAACTCCCGCCTGAGTCAGCAACCTTTCGTCTTATCTTTTGAATCGCACCTTTTGGATAAATTGCCCACGTGGATGATTTTTGACCACAGCTTGATAATTAACCACCAAAGTAATAAGAGAGCCTGTAATTATCAGTAACGGAATTTTGGAAAATCAAAGATTTTCGTGCGAAGAGTGTAAAAAGAAAAGAAATAAAGCAACTCTTTTTAGGAATGACTGTGATATCAATAATGACACGAAGCAAATGATCCCGGGCACGAATCTCTTCCTTCAAGGTCAAGAGAGACCTTAAAGTGTTAATGTGGATTCCCGTTGAATTACGATCAAACACTTATTAATAAATGTTGAAAGGCTTCTTTTAATTTGGCTACTTCATGGTGGCTTTCGCTTTGATGCAACAATTCTAATCTTGAAATAAGAAAGAAAGTGATCAAAGTACTTGTGAGACTGGTGTAGTCTGTTGAACAAGTAGGTAGGAATTAATTTTAAATTGGCTTGGAAAATAGAAAATCTCAAAAAAAAATTAAAAATTGGATCCCAAGGGAAGAAATGTTATGGTGTTTAACAATTTCATAGGAATCACACAAAATAAAATTTGAGATTTCATGATGGTACAACCGTCAATTCTTTGGTGAAAACTTGAGCAAATTAATTGTTCACCGTCAATTCAGAATTGGTGTTGAATTTTGGGTTTCACTCAGCTCGTAGTGGCACGAAACTAAGATCATAAACACAGCTGTTGTGTAACCATAAACCTCAGTGGTAATTTCTGAGAGTCTCAAGGGTTACGTTGATGAAACGAATATAATGGAGAAATGTAATGGAGATGGTGTAAGAAAATAAAGTACCTCTGCTGCGAAAATAAGGACCAAGCAGAAAACTCTTAACTCATGTGAGAAGAGAGTGAGGTAGCTCACGATTAGAATAAATGTGGCAACCTTATTGGGAAGACAATGTTTGTTTATACCAGGTCATGAAGGCTTTTATTCAAAATCTTATGAGGCTTGGGGCACATACAGCAGCATGCTTCTAGGGACACTTAAGTAATCCAACAATTATTCCCCCATAAACGAACGAACACACAAACAAAATTAAAAGAGAAAAATATTTTTGGAGTTTTTGAGAAATATTAAAGAAATAAAAAAAATAAAAGAAAATAAAAAATTATAATAAAAAAAATAATAAAAAAAAATAAGCAAGAAGAAAAAAAATTTAGAAAGAGTCAGTAAAAAAAAACTTTGGAAAAAATTTGAAAAAAAACCGAACCCAAACGTTCGGTTGGCTTCGGTTGGGAAAAATTTAAAAAACCGAACCCGAGCGTTCGGTTGGTTTCGGTTCAAGACAATTTTGAAAAACCGAACCTGAGCGTTCGGTTGGTTTCGGTTGACGAAAATTTTGAAAAACCGAACCCGAGCATTCGGTTGGTTTCGGTTCAAGAAAATTTTGAAAAAAAAAACCGAACCCGAGCGTTCGGTTGGTTTCGGTTCAAGAAAATTTTGAAAAACCGAACCCGAGCGTTCGGTTGGTTTCGGTTCAAGAAAATTTTGAAAAACCGAACTCGAACCTTCGGTAGGTTTCGGTTTTGGAAAGTTTTGAGAAACCGAACCCGAACCTTCGGTAGGTTTCGGTTTTGGAAAATTTTAGAAAACCAAGGAATTTAGACATGCAATCAGAAAATACTTTTAATAATAAGATAAACAACTTTGTACAAGAAATATACAACCAAGAAAACTACCTTTGTGGTGATGAGCGAGTCAGATTATTTAACCGAACCTAAACGTTCAGTCAATTTCGCTTCTTACGTTTGAGGTTGAGAGGTAGTTTGAGGTACTGACTCTGATTCCATCATACCTAGCCCTTGCAAAATTCTGTTGAATGATGCTTCAGGAAGAGCTTTGGTAAAGACGTCAGCCAGTTGATCAGTGGTTCGAACAAAGTGTACTTCGACGTTTCCATCTTCCACGTGATCTTTGATGAAGTGATACCTCAGTGCTATGTGTTTGGTTTTAGAGTGTTGCACTGGGTTATGACAGATCCTAATTGCACTTTCAGAGTCACAATATAATGGGATCTTCTTCATATTGAGTCCATAGTCTCGAAGTTGACTCTGGATCCAAATCACTTGAGAGGTGCAGGACGCAGCGGCTATGTATTCCGCTTCGGCAGTAGACAACGACACGCACGTTTGTTTCTTGGATTGCCAGCTAACCAACTTCCCGTCAAGGAATTGACAGCCGCCAGTGGTGCTTTTTCTGTCGAGTCCACATCCTCCAAGGTCAGCATCTGAATAGGCTTGAACGAAGAAGCCTGAGTTGGAAGGATACCATAGACCTAAGGAGGTGGTTCGCTTGAGATAGCGTAAAATGTTCTTCACTGCAAGCATGTGAGGTTCGCGTGGGTTTGCCTGAAATCGAGCACAATAACACACAGAAAACATGATGTCAGGCCTGCTAGCAGTAAGATACATTAGTGAGCCTATCATTTGACGATAGAGCGTGATATCAACAGCCGGTTTGTCTAGAGATGGAGTTAGCTTGGTGCCGAATGCCATTGGGACTTTGACTTTGGAGTCTCCCATCATACCAAACTTTGCTAGGAGAGTCTTCGTGTAAGCTTCCTGATTGATAAAGATGCCTTCGGGTCCCTGTCTAATATTTAAACCAAGGAAAAAGTTAATAGGACCCATTGAGCTCATTTCAAATTTAGTCTCCATCAGCTTTCTGAATTCAGCTGTTAGGCTGGGATTCGTAGAGCCAAAGATGATGTCATCGACATAAATTTAAACTATCATAAGGTGGTTACCTTCCTTTTTGCGAAAGAAGGTTGGGTCAACCGAACCTTGTTTGAATTTAGACATCTTTAAGAATTTAGTTAGCGTTTCATACCAGGCTCTCGGAGCTTGTTTAAGGCCATACACAGCTTTATCCAGAATATAGCAATGATTTGGATACTTTTCGTTCACGAACCCAGGAGGTTGCTCCACATACACGGTTTCTTCGAGTTCTCCATTAAGAAATGCACACTTGACGTCCATTTGGAAAACTTCAAAGTTTTTGTGGGCAGCATAAGCAAGAAATATTCTTACAGATTCCAGCCTAGCTACAGGAGCGAAAGTCTCTTCATAATCAATCCCTTCCTCCTGACAATATCCCTTTACTACCAGACGAGCTTTGTTCCTTATAACATTCCCTTCCTTGTCCATTTTATTCCTAAAGACCCATTTGAGACCAACAACTAAGGCATCTGGAGGAGTTGGAATGAGGCACCAGACTTTGTTCCTTTCAAATTCGTTCAGTTCGGCTTGCATTGCTTGAACCTAATCGGAGTGATCGAGAGCAGTGTTAACTGTCTTCGGTTTAACTTTTGATACGAATGAGTTAAACATACAAAACTCAACCTTTGAAAATAAGGACGTCTGTTTTGCCTTCAGTTGTGATCGGGTCAGAACCTTTTCGGAGACGTCACCAACCACTTGAGAGATAGGATGATCTCTGGTCCATTTGGTGAGAGGAGGATAGTTTGGATCAAAGGTTGGGTCTAGTTCAGCATTGATCATTTCTTCTGGCTCGGATTGGCTTTCGTAGTCGAGTGACATATCACCATGCTCCCCCTCGATTGATGAGCTATGAGAAACTTGAGGTTCAGAGGTTTCTTGTGGTGCTGGACTTTCAGGCGTTAATGCACCTTCGGTTGGAGAAGCACTTTCGGTTGGAGTTGGACTTTCGGTAGCAGGTGTAGAGCTTGGCTCCCCCTCAACATGTGAGCTTGGCTCCCCCTCGACATGTGAGCTTGGCTCCCCCTCGACTGAAGCATCGTTAGATGGAGGTTCATCAGAATTCGATCCTCCTTCGTGCATTCTCCTGGCAGCTTCTTCGACAATTTGCTTCATGTGGTCTACCTTGTTGTCTGCTGCACCTGCTTCTGAGAGAGTAGCTTTCTCTGGTTCGTCAAATAGCTCCAGAAACTTCTCGTATAGATTAGCGATCGAGACTGTGACTTGGCCAGTTTGAGGAAAGATTTCCCCAGCTGTGTCTTCTTTGGCCTGTAGCTTTTTGACATAGCTATCGTCAAAAGTCACGTAATAGGTCTCTTCTATTTTTCTCGAACGCTTGTTTAGGACTCTGTATGCTTTGGAAGTGAGAGAGTAACCCAGAAAGATTCCCTCGTCGGCTTTGACATCGAACTTGTTGCGGTGTTCTTTAGAGTTAAAGATGAAACACCGTGAGCCGAACACATGGAAAAATTTCACATTGGGCTTTCTGTTGTTGAGAATCTCGTATGGTGTGAGCGTGAATCGTTTGTTGAGATAAGACCTGTTCTGTGTAAAACAAGCAGCAGAAATTGCATCAGCCCAAAAATAAAGAGGTAAGGAAGCGAAACTTAGCATATTTCGAGCAGCTTCACACAAAGATCGGTTTCGTCTTTCGACAATTCCGTTCTGTTGAGGTGTGTAGGGAGCTGAGAAGTTGTGACTTATTCCCTTTTCTGCTAGAAATTCTTCAAATTCCCTGTTCTTGAATTCCAGACCATTGTCGCTTCTGATGTTGCGAACGACCTTCTTGAGCTGTACTTCAATCTGCTTGATGAACACTTTCAGCTTATGAGTCGCTTCAGATTTGAGTTTTAGAAAGAACACCCATGTAAATCGTGAAAAGTCATCAATAATAACAAGAATATACTTGCTACCACCGATGCTTTCGATAGATGATGGACCATACAAATCAATATGAAGTAATTCGAGTGGTTCAACAACTTTTGTGTTAATTATAGATGGATGACTTTGACGACTCTGCTTCCCCATTTCGCATGCAGCACACAAATGATCTCTGTCGAACTTGAGCAATGGAAGGCCTCGAACATGACCTCCAGTGACAAGTCTGTTGATATCTTTAAAGTTGAGATTAGAGAGTCTTCGGTGCCACAACCAGCTTTCGTCAGATTGAGCCTTTGATAACAAGCATATGGCTGGGTTTCCTTTGATGGGTTTAAGGTTCAGAGGAAACATTTCACCCTTACGCTCCGATTTGAGAATTACATTCTTCGTCTTCTTCTCAATAATTTCAAAATCTTCATCGTCGAATGAGACTTTGAGACCTGTACCTCCAACAAGCTGAGATACACTGATGAGGTTGTGTTGGAGTCCTTCCACATAAGCCACCTTCCTTATAGTAAAAGCACCATTAGTTATCATTCCGTATCCCTTTATGATGCCGAAAGAGTTGTTTCCAAACTTGACGTTGCCACCATTTGAAAGAGATCTGTATTCCCTGAGCTCTTCTTTCCTCCCTGTCATGTGACGCGAGCAGCCACTATCGATGTACCATTCTTCGTCAAACTGCTCGTCACTTATAACCTGCAAAAATTAAGCAGATTTAGGAACCCAAAGTTTCTTGGGTCCACGTGAGCTTTTCATAGGAACAGGAATAGTAAGAGAGATGTCAACAAGATATGTTCGTTTTATAAGTGTTGTTTCATCTTTCTTTTTAATGGTAAAGACTTTGATTTTATTAGGATCAGGTGCGTTCGGTTTAGACTCTGGTTTGGATGCATTAACCTTCTGTTTGCCTTTTTGTTCAGCTGATGAATGAGATTTTTGAGAACGAACAGAATGAGCTTTAGAGCAAGATGGAGATGAATTGGAAGAATTAGAAGAATTAGATGAATGAGAAGGAATGGGCTTAGATTGAGATGACTTCTTGGCTGGAGACTCTAGGTGACCCTTTTGCTTTTGATCATTGGAGGTACTGACCTTGGAGTTTTGATCTCTTTTGACTTCTGAAACGAACCTTTGCTTTCGGTTGGAGCAGTTCTCTGAACCGAACCTATGCTTTTGGTTGGAGTCATTCTCAGAACCGAGCCTTTGCTTTCGGTTGGTATTCTCTTCTGAACCGAACCTTGGCTTTCAGTTGTTGTTCTCTTCTGAACCGAACCTTGGCTTTCGGTTGTTGTTCTCTTCTGAACCGAACCTTGGCTTTCGGTTGTTGTGGCTCTCATGCTTTTTGACAGGATTGTTCTCAAACTTCAGATTCTTGTCTTGATGTGAGAAATATGCATTTTGGGATTGCCAGAATTGCTTCCTTTCAGAGAGATTCTTCCTGTATCTCTGGTTCCTTTCACGTTTCTTATTCCTCATCTGCTTCGGTTGATGATGAATATTGGCTTTCATTTTCGGTTTCTCCTTAGCTGGTCCACTTTGAACTGTAGGAGTTTCACTTTGAACTGAGGAACTAGAGGGAATGTCTTCTTTTGCCGAATTTCCATTCTCTTGAGGAATGTCTTTCGTACCTCTAGTACCTGGCTCATCGAAATTATCTGGCTTATTCAAGGGTTCTGGTATGTATCTACCTTTACTTATCCATGAGGTTCTTTCTGATAAGCCTACCGTTTCATTTGCATTATCTATTGGAGCTGACCAGAAGTACTCATCGCAGCCATCAGCATTGTCTTCGTTTACAATAGCTGTGAGTTCAGCGGTCTGATGTTCAGTTACTCCAGTGACCTTGTACACTTGATTTGGAGTGGTCCTGACCTTTTGATATACAACCGCTTTCTCTGCTAAGATCGGGGACTTTTGTTGGGACAATCAAGCGAGCTCCACTGAATTTTCAGAAATTAGATTCTTGTGGTTTTCAGGCTCGTTTTTTACAAATTCTGAGCAGTCAACCGTGTCCTCTACAGAAATTTCACTCATGTTTTCGTCCTCATTAAGCTCAGATGCATTTTCAACATCAATTTTGTTTTCTGAGCTCAAGTTGGCGTTCAAAGAGTCAAATTTTTGTATGGTTTCGGTTCTCAGTTTAAGTCTATCATTTTCATCCAAAAGGTTTTTGAGCATGTCCTTGTGGTCCTTGGATTTAATGAAAAATTCAATTTTGTCCAGTCCATACATATAGGTCGGATTGACGTCATCAGATGATATCACACTCTCACAATTATAAGCTTCAGCATCGATTTCATCCTCCTTAAACTCAAGGAAGGGCAAAATCATGCAATGGATCTTTTGGCCTATTTCACAGTCCAAGTGAAGCTGAGTAATATTAGAATAAAGACGTTTTGCAATTAAACAAAAAACATTCCGCTGTTTTAACAACTTTAAATTGTCTCTTTGTAAATAAATATTTTCGTCTTTTATTTTAACTAATTCAGACTCCTTCAACTCGATCCACATGCGCCGCTCCTCACTCTTCGAAGACACCCTGCTTAATTGATCAGTTAGGTTAGAATTGGTGACTCGAGTTTGAGTTATATTAACATTTTTTAGTTCTTTCTCATATGAGGATTGTGGTACTTTAAATGAAACGAAAATCGATTGTACCTTCTTGATCAGTTCACCGAGCTCATTGAACTGCTGGCTGAGCGGTTTGGCCGTAAAGCACATATCCTGCTGTTCCTTCGGTTCATTGCTTCCACCATCAGTGTTGTATCCCCTCAACTGAGATACATCGGACACCATGAAGCACCTGCCTCCACTGCTCTCCTCTTTAGCCACACAAGCCTTTCCATGCGAAGGCTTCCTCACTTCATCGTCTTCGGAGTCGGTTGACCAAATTTCCACGCTACCGAACTCGTCATCAGCAACCGAACCCTGCACAATTAGAGCATTCATGGAAGGGTTAGCGGTAGATTTCTTCTTTCTCATCTCATCAAGCCTTTTCTGCAGCACAGCTTCCTCATCCTTTTCCTCATCTTTTTCAGCCATCTTTTTGAGGACACAATCTTTAGCATAGTGGTTTTTCCCACCACAGTAGTAACAGCTTACTCCAGAATCACCATCTGCCTTCGGTTCCTTCTTGGGCTCTTCAACCTTCGGCTCATTGTTAACTTTTTCTGAACTATAACTCCCCTGCCAGTTTCGGTTTTTGTTGCTGGGGAATCTCTTCTTAATGAACCTCTTGGGGTTAGACACCATCATAGCATAATCCTCAGATGTGAGGTCCTACTCCTCCAAGTTGAGGTCTTCATCCTCCATCACAGCTTTACTTTTTGACAGGAGGGCCAGTGAACCTAGGCTTGAAACAACGTTCTTTTCCTGCAGCACAATCTTCTCCTGGGACTTTAGAATACCCACCAGTTTCGCCAAAGAGTATGATTTAAACTGCTCATGGGCTTTAACTGTTGACACCACAGCTCTCCATTCTGACCTTAGACCATTTAAGAACGTAACCTTCTGCTCGATAAGCTTCCTTTCGATGTCATGTTTGACCATCCTGCTGAGAAGATGATTGAAGCGATCGAACGTCTGGGTCACAGTTTCTTCGGCTCCTTGCCTGAATTCTCCAAACTCAGATAAGAGCAAGGTTTGGATAGAATGTTCAAGATCCTCGTCTGTAGAGTACAGTTCGCGAAGTCTATCCCAAACTTCCTTTGCCGTCGTGTATGAGCTGACCAACCTGAAGGTGTCGGACTGAAGGGCGAATCTTATCAATCTTAACGCCTTGATATTACACTGGAATTTATCCTTTTCATCTTGCGCAATATCTTTGACATCCTTCAGCAGATCATTATACTCCTTTTGAGTTTTAATAATCCTTGACGTTGCAAAATGAGAAAAAGGTCCATTAATGATTGCTTCCCATATGAGGTATCCATTATCCTCAGATCCTATAACGTAGTCTTCGAAGTGATGCGCCCAGACTTCATAATCATGGGTATATAGGATTGGAATCTTCGTGGTTGAACCGATGCTGTTGGAAATATTGATGGGATTCGATTGTGACTCGTCCATTATGATCGAAAAACCTGTTCAAAGATCAGACTTGTAATAAATCAGATTAGGGCAAAACAATAAATATCAAGATACGTCAATAATGAGATGACGGCTCAATAAATATCAGTAATTGCGGAAAAACCCTAATTGAAACCTTTTCACAGAAAAGATGTGTATCGATTACACAGCCTCCTGCTCTAATACCAATTGATGAGATTAATACTTAATCTTGAAGATCGATTAGATCTTAAACAGGTAAAATAATGATTAAACAGCAAGAACACGAAAATAAAGAACAAGTCAAGAATGAATCAAACGAGTCGAATGATTAAACTTAAACCCTCAGAAGAGCTCGATCAAGAACATCAACTGTAGAGGGTTAAAAGGTTTACAGGAACGATAAAGAAATCTGCAAAGCTATCGTTATTCTCTAAAGCGTTAACCTAATATGCATGCAAGCATATCCTTATATAGTAAACCTAACAAGCTCACGGTTGGACAGGCCCAAACCGGAGCACAAAACATATGGACTAACAGCCGAGCCCAATGACGCAATCCTTGAACGAATCTTCAACCCAACAAGTCTATAAGTAAATTCATAATTGATCTTGGGAGATGTTGGAACGACAATTTGCCATTTAATCGATATTTGAAAATTGGGGTGTTACAAGTTGGTATCAGAGCCTGGTTTAAGCAGATTAGGTGTTTGCATAAACACTTAAGCTTAGGCGGAAGGAATGAAAGGTAATCAAACGACTAAATTATACCACATATCGTTTGTTGGTATCATGTCTTCAAGGAGATCTGGAAGGTTTTCTAAGGCACCCCGGAGGAAGAATGTATCCCAGTTGGAGCATATGTTAGAGCACTGAGAGATGTACCGGAAATTCCGTTAATCCCTAATGCGAGTCGTGGACGTGGCCAAGGAAGAGGAGGAGGCAGGGGTAGAGGAAGAGGGCGAGGAGCAGTAACAACACCAATAGCTGCACCGTCTGGTCAGGGTAGCTCCGGCTCTCACCGCGGTCGAGGTCGAGGTCGCGGAAGGGGTCTTGCGACAAACATTATCACTAGAGAAGAGCTGGTTGATGAGATTGCTCGGGACGATACACGCCACCTTGCCAGATGTAGTTGCTCTGGCACGAGATGCAATAATGAGTGAGTACCAGGGCAACTTGGGCGGAGGTGAAGAAGACTACAAGTATAGTATACCAAATATAAATCCTGACCCAAGCATTGCACAACCCTCAAGGCGTAATGACAACCATGAATGGCGGGGTTGTAGTTACGAGACGTTCATGAATTGTAAGCCACCTGTATTTAACGGAGAACTTGATCCCGTTTTGTCATCAACGTGGATCATCGAGATTGAGGGAACATTTGATACTAGCAAGTGTGAGGATGAGGACAAGGTGATTTATGCTGCGCCAATGTTAAAAGGGGAGGCAATACATTGTTGGGGCATGGTGAAGGAAGTTAGGGGGTGTGATGCGGTCAAGAAGATGTCATGGGATGATTTTCTAAGCATCTTTAAAGAAAAGTTTTGCCCTCGAACGACAGTTAAACAGTTAGAGGAAGTATAAAAGTTGGTATGCTAGTTGTAATTCAAATAAAGGCATAAATAAATATAAAAAATGGTGTTATGATTCTCACAAACTCACTATCATTTTACGTTTTGTGAAGCGATAATTTTGAAAATGTAAGCAAAAAATATATATGGCAAAATTACTATACTATGTAAACTTTTCGTTATGATAATACCATATCAACAATATAAATTAGGTCCCTTACAAAACTTGCTGACCATTTTGGTCCCTAAAACATTTTTACAACCTTATGTGTTGAATATTTCAAATGAAAATTCACAATCTCTAGCTCATACACACTTTGATTCATTCAAAATATGACTTTAAACTCAAGCTTGAATGTGTAATCATGTGGATAAAAGGTTTCATGTATATCGACACCTAAAAGTATAAATTTCAATGTTTAAAAAAGGAAAATGGTTAGATTTTTCTAAATTCCAAAAAGATTAAAAAAATCCTAATACATATCTTGACGTTTGATTTTTTTAATAGCATGTTGTCACCATTTCCTCTATAAAAATTGTTGCAATCAGTTAATCAACTAAAAAGAAAGGTTTCCCCCTTGTTTAAGAGTAACAATGTCTTTACAATTTGTCGGTTGAAATGAATGTCTCCCAATCACATTTCCCAATCACATTTGGCCTTTGAGAACCTGAGCCATTTGACTTTTCAAACACATACATACACAACAAAATGAACTTGTTGGAGTAAAAGAGAAAAGACTAAGTATATTCACTTATAACATTTTACTCCGAAAGTACAATGCTTTAATAGGACAAAATAAAAGTTAAAATAAGAATAAGGTCACACATTCTACCTAATTTAAGTGCGACATATTCATTGGCTATTTTTCAGGAAAAAAACTGAAAGTGCAATGCCGTAAAGGGTACCTTGACATAGAAATATAGAAATATGTTAAACAGAGCATATTTGTTTTCAGTTAATAGTTAATAGAGAACCATACTTCATTATACTTTGAATTATCTACCAAAGCAAGTGATAAGATGAGAGCATTATTCAATTCCACTTTGTAATTTGCAACCTGCATAAGCTATTGCTTCTAGGTGGTGGCGCAATAATAGAGTAATGTTATTATCAATGTACATTTATCCCGTTATAACACTAAAAATTATGTCTCTCTTAACACCTCATCTATTTGAAGGTGAAAGAACAAGCTAAGGATATACTTAAATTGCTAAAACAAACCATATTCAGGGTAGGCGTGTGTTGAAAATTTAAGCAATCCTAACCTGCAAATCATATCATCATAAATGTTTGTTATCTGGAAATTATAGTAAAATAGAAAATCATGAGAACATCAATACACAAAAAACTATAAAGCACACACATAACTGACCTTACTAAAAATTGAATTGAGTTCCTTCTCATTTGACTTCATCTCTTCAACATACTTTCCTAATCCCAACACTTTCACACCATTCAAATGAATAGGCTCTTCATTCTTTTTATAAAGCTCATTGCTACATTTTAGAACTTCTTTCCTCTTTATAAATTCTTCATTTCTAGTTGCTTCTACATTTTACTCATATGCTTCAACACATCCAAGCACATCCCAAGTACCGGCCAAACAAAAATGCAAATCACTCGAATAATTTAAAAAAAATGAAATAATAGTGAGACAAAATTACAAACCCTATGAGTATTTGAGAAAGAAACCATGTTTTTCAATTAAGCTATAACACAAATATACATCAGGTAATAATCAAATTGAAACTAATTTATACCTGAGTTTTGACCATGGTTTGGCATATGACTTTATTTTATTGACGGTAGCCTACTCCAACTTTATTGGTTAAAACTGCAAGATCAATTCATGAACCAAAATACTAAAATTGAGACTATAAAAAGAGGTGGAGTCCATATGAGAAAATGAAGATGTTGGTGATTTCAAAAAAAAATAAAATAAAATAAAACATATATATCTAACAAATAAACTTTAGATGTCGATAGAGTTAAATAAAATGAAAAATTTTAAACCTGAAGATTAATATAAAACTTTAGACCTTCCAGCTCCACAAAGAACAACTAAAAACCTGTAAAAGAAAATTCAAGATTTGCAAAAAAAATCAGAATCAATTAGTTTCTTGTTGAAAAAAAACCTAAAATAAAAAATATTAACATGTTCTTGTTGACATATCTGTCCTAATTCCTTTCATGTTGTTGGTGTTGGATTAGGTGTCTAAGCTCATAACTATAATTGGTATGTACTTGACCCGATACTAGCATGGTCCATTTCGGGTTGTATAACACCAGGACAATTTGATAGGATGGACTTTTGAGAAGAGATTATTTATGATTTATTAATATATTATAAGTTTTAATATATTAATATGAAATCATATAATTTAATTAGTATTGATCAAGAATTAATTTGGAATTAATTTAATGATCAAAAGAGACTAATTAAATCTATGGGGACTAATTATGGTAATTAGTGAAACATATGGACGGGGCTATTTATCCATGTTGGACTAAGTTTATGTAATGATACATAAAGAGTTGGCCCACATGAACCATGGATCATAAACCCATAGGTATGGATTAGGGTTTACCCATGACCCTTGGAGATATATATATATATATATATATATATATATATATATATATATATATATATATATATATATATATATATATGTTGCTCCATAGCCAAAATCGGTTAAACTAGTGTTCTTGGAGTTCCATAACTAATTTTGAAGCTAGTAGAATCTCTCTCAAAAGTCTTCTTTTGTCCAAGGTGTGTTGTGAACCATTTGAGGTGTAATACTTGAGGCACTAAGTTCTTAAAGGCCAAAACTACAAGCTACAACAAAGAGGTAATTCTATAACTCATTTCTATGATATCTATGTCAATTGTATGCTAGTTGGAGGCTTAATGCTTTGGAACAATATTGCATGTATAATTAGAGAAAACATAGATCCAAAGCATTTATGATTGTATGTGCACCATAGGATGTTGTAGTATACTAAAATCCAACATTGGTATCAGAGACGAGGGTTGTTTTTTATTATATAGTTGCATTTGTGAATTGTTCAAAGCTAGAAAACTAAAAATCTGGACTCTTACAGACTGGAATCGTCAAGTCCATAGATGAACTCTACAATTTCATGATGAACTCAACGAGTCCATGAACATACTCGACGAGTTGGACAGTCTGTTGGCAAATTTTCGGGTTTTTTTTTTTTGGCAAAAATTGGTTTAGGATCATTACCACAAACTATTTTGAATCATTAAATCTGTTTTTTATGATATGGTAGTGATCATCCTAATCCAATTAAAATATAATTGTCAAAGTTTCAAGTTATGTGTTAGTTTATATGATACACTATATGCTTGCAAATTGTTGATATGAATTATCTAGACTTATGAGTTTAATAAGATCAAAAGGACATTATATGATAAATTTTATTAGTAAATAATTTGATCTTAATTGTTTTTTAAAGTCGTCCATAACTTGTCCTCAAGTTATGGAACATGAAAAGTTTTCATAAAAATCACATTAACTCATAAGTTATGGAAAACCAAGATTTTTGAATAGTTTCAAAACTTGCCCTCAAGTTTTGGAATTTGTAAAGTCTCACTAATGAATACTTTAATTCCAAACCCTATAATTTTTAAGAGTTACAAAACTTACCGTCAAGTTTTGGTATTTGAAAAGTCTCAAAATATGAAATATAGATTTCTTAAACTCTTGTAATTAAAAGGTGTAACCCTAGGGTTCATAACCTAAAAAGTAATTAAATAGTCTTTAATTTTGAATTTTATGAGTTGGAACCTTCAAGTATTTGAATAGTTCAAATTGCACCTTATGGCCTTTATTAAATTATTTAAAGTGGTTAATTAAAAGAGATTAATGAATCCATAATGACATTGTTTAAGTTTAATTAAATTATGAGTATAATTTATAAATAGATCAAACCATCTAGTATTTTAAAAGTTTAAAATACACCCTTATACTATTATAATATTAAAAGTTTAACTATTATATATATATATATATATATATATATATATATATATATATATATATATATATATATATATATATATATATAAGACAAGTCGGTCTTACCGTTAGTAGGCCTCATTCATGAAGCCAGTCTATAAAAGGTGGGGGGGGGGGGGTATAAGGTTATTGCCTATAAAATGACAGTTTAATGGGTGTCCACTCTCACCCACCGCTTCCTTAATTGGTGGAGGGTCGTTAGTTGAACGGGTAGGATGTGACACTAATTCTCATTATAAGTATAATGATTATTATAAAGTAACTAAACTTTATTAAATTCCCTATCCTAGTTACTTAGGGAAAATGTGAATTTGGTGCTAACCCATTAAATTGCACTTTGCACCTTGTTAAGTTATTAGTGGAGCGTGTGTGGTTAACCGACACACTAATCTGGACTGACAGTGCGTGACAAAGGGTAACTTGATGTTAATCATGGATCACTAGAGCGTGTGTGGTTAACCAGTACATTGATTGGATGATCTGTAACATTAAGTGTACCAATCTAATTTGCATGGTTATTCACACCTTGTTTGTGATCCTCGTCATCCCAGTCACAAACTTGAAGGCCACAATCGAGATTAAACATGCCATTGAAAAGTTCAATGAATCTCAAAAGATCTAAGAATTTCAATTCATTTAAAACCTAAAGTTCATTTTCGTTTTTCATGGTGGAAATGGTAAATCGTCATTTACACACCTTCAAATATTTTGCAATTGGATTACGACATCCCTATTTCGAATTGTAAAATATTATGTTGGGTCCTAGCCTTAATATATTCATTTTGGGTGTTATATTAAGGACTTAAATCACCTAAACTTGAATTTCTCCCTCATAGATGTCTAGTTTAGACAACTATGGTATTCCTTATCCTTTTGGAAAAAGCTTTCCTAATGAAGATGATATTCTACATGGCGATCGAGGTGAAAGATTAATCCTTTTGTCATGCATTAATGGGACTGGAAATCATACTTCACTTCCTCTACCTCCTCCAATTAACCTCCTTAACCCACAAGTTCAAAGACTTGAAAAGTTCAAGGTCACCCAAAGCCCTATTGACAAGCAAACACAAAGATGGATAGTCTGTATATGCTCACGTCTTGGAGTTGAAATTACATATTGACAGGCTGGGAGAGTTGCGTGTTGAAATCTAGAGGAAGTTGGCTATTGACTGGGTTCTTCAGTCACTCCCTGAGTCGTATAGTGAATTCATTAAAAACTACTATATGAAAAATTACGACATGAACCTTATCAATCTTACCTTTTTGCTTGTTGCTGCTAAATCAACAATGATCTAGAGCACTGGTAAAGCAGATTTTATTGGAAGATCTACTTGCCAAGTTTCCATCATGGACATTGATAGTGGCAACATTGGAAGTCCATAAAAGCTTTCTGTTCCCAATGGAAAGGGATCGGCCATGGTCAAGTCATTTGAAAAAAATGGTAAAGAGAAAGACTAAGTTTGAGATAGTCCCATGTACCATTTCCAAAGAGTCCATATGTTTCTATTTCCAAGAGAAGGGGCAATGGTTGCGAAGCTGCCAAATTTACCTGAAAGATCGCAAGGATGGTAAAGTCAAAAATTTTGAATCTACTTCAGGTAAGTCCATTGTCTAAGGTGCATCTTTTTTACGAAATGAATATGTCTGAAGTCTGCGAACCACCTCTGCAACCCTCTATAGCAGAAGAGGTGGACCAAACGGCTGCAACATTTAATAAAAAGTTTGTTTGTTTTTTAACGTCTGCAGACTGCTGCAGTAAGTTAAAGTAAAGTGTGAAGAGGTTTGAAGCAGTTGGTCTACTGCTGCGCCACGCAGCACACGCACAACAGTTTTTAAGTTAGAAGTCTTTTGAAAAACAAACAGCTGCGAAAGGCCAAGTGCTGCGCTTGTGCTGCTCGGCGCAACAATAAGTGGTTTAAAGTGGTTTTTTTAGAAAAAAACAAACAGCATCTAACTCTATTAAGTTCCTATTTGGTGATTCTTATGCATGATGTAATGTAATTACATTTTAATGTTTTGTAGAATCAAAGGAAGCTTAAAGGAAGAGTGTGGTGAGTCTGATCGCGAAGAGATGGATTTTGATCGCATGGTTTGATGATCAAATTTGTAAGCTGCTGCTTAAGAGTTATGATAGATTGCTTAGGAATAGAAAGCAACATATTTTTCACATGTATTTGTATTGTAAGGATAAGTTTTCCACAACTTTTAATAAATAAATAAAATATTTTGATTTTTATCTTATTTTTAAAGTTTCCTTACAAAGGCATTTGTGAAAAATTGTTGCTTATATGTTTCCATTGATAGCAATATTGGAAAATGGATTTGATTCTTTCGTTTGTGGTAGAGTCAAAATTTACCAAATAAGGAAATATTCTCATCAACCAAGTTTCAGTTGGATAGAAACTTGGAATCATGCAAATTGTATTGTGTGATGGATGAGAATTTTCCTCTTTGGGAAATTAAGACTAATTCCTTGTTCACATGTATATGTGAGTCAAGTGAAGGACTAGGGGATCGGATACACTTGGTAGTGCTCTGATCAGGTCCACCACAAAGAACGATAAGACTATTCATTATGATTTACTAAAGTTTTGTAAATATGGTTATACTTACAAGATTAACTGTAATTCTGAATCATTAAAAAACTTTCAATGTATGATAGAACAAATAAGAAGAATCAAATTAGGCAGAAAGATAAAAGTTTCTCAAATCTAAGAAGATGGGAGAGTACTTGAGTATCTTGTTTTATGTTTATCTTAGTGATTATGAAACCATATCACAATTGATCCTCTAAGGACATCTTAGTGCACTTGTATGGCTAAGAAGAGAAATTGTGAATTGTTGAAATGGTTAAATCAAGAAGATAAATCATACTTCGTTCCAAAATCGAGTCTTAGAGTAACACTCCAAGATCGATCCTAGAGTGACATAATCTAAAGAAAGGTTTATAAAACTTATCAAATGTAGAGTAAAATGTTTTCTACTCTTGTACATTTGAAATTGGTAATTTGTGATGTTTTGGATAAGACAAAGATCAACTAAGACCAATTGTGTGAAGTGTTTGTATTGATAAGAAACCGCACTAACTCTTGAATATATGTTTGTCAAGTAATGTTCCTTTATATGTGTAACGACCCAAAATATGACCCAAAATTTTTTGTTTTAATATTACTAAAAATCGCAACATCAACTATTAGATAATAAAACCATGAATCATATGTCTCAAAATGCCATAGTAAATGTATGAATTCAAAACTGAAGTTAATATCATATCAAAATATCAATAAAACTCCCAGGAATAAACTGCAACTGTGCTGTGTGCCATGCCATCAACCCGAGCTCTTCCCCTTGCTTGAGGAAGTACCTGAAACCAAAACTGAAACTGTAAGCACAAAGTTTAGTGAGCTCCCCTAAACTACCACATACCATACAATAACATATAAAGCACATAATGGGACTTGCCCACTGCATCGGACCAAATTCTGGACTAACCGGGGCCTTGCCCCCTGCATCGGACCGAAGTCCGGAAACTACATCGGGCCGAAGCCCAGACTAACTGGGGCCTTGCCCCCTGCATCGGACCAAAGTCCGGCTAACTGCATCGGACCGAAGTCCGGACTAACTGGGACCTTGCCACGTGCATCGGACCAAAGTCCGGCTAACTGCATCAGTCCGAAGTCTGGACTAACTGGGACCATGCCCCGTGCATCGGACTGAAGTCCCGCTAACTGCATCGGACCGAAGTCCAGACTAACTAGGACCTTGCCCCTTGCATCGGAACGAAGTCCGACTCACTGCATCGGACCGAAGTCCGGACTAATGGCTGAACATGGCATAGCATAATCATAACTACTAGCATAAACACATATACTGCATACTGCATCGGACCGAGGTCCGGAACACATAACACAAAAACATGCTTGAATCACAAAGACATCAAGCACACTGAATTACTGCATCAGACCGAAGTCCGAAATCTATTGCTAACTAGACGGATCGACATTGTGGCCGTAGACCCGTTCCTACTGGAAGGAAAACTCACCTGAACTGCTGAACTCGACCAATAACCCTCCGAATGCTAACTGAAAACTCTCCGAAATGCTGCTCCTCTAGCTCCCTGAGCAACCAATACCAATAACAACACTTAGACTAAACTGTCTTCCCGGGGTCAATTAAGTCAACTTTGGTCAAAGTCCTGGTCAAAGTCAACCTTCCTGATTGACCCTACTTGCCGAGTCAACCCGTCGACTCGTCAAGTTCTTATACTCAGAAAACTCCCATAACACGACTCAACTCGCCGAGTCGCCCAGGACTCGTCGAGTTAAACGATCTCAGAATTCCGTCTTGACCACCTCACTGAGTCGCCAACCGACTCACAGATCCGAAGCTTAACCAAAAGAGGTTGGGGTTCTACGACCTGACTCGCCGAGTACAAGAACAGACTCGCTGAGTCCAAGGCAATCTTCAACAGACTCGCCGAGTTGTTCTTCCAACTCGTCGAGTTCCTGCCCATCTTCATACAACTTGCCGAGTCCACCCATGTGACTCGCCGAGTCGCTTCAGATATTAATCCATACCGTGGCTTTTCAAGCCATGCAGGGGCTCTAAACTATAGATTCACTCTTCTAAGGCCTACCCTTCACGTAAAGTTGCAAACTTTACGTGAAACCAAGGAGCTATAGGCTTAAAACACTCTAGGGCTAGGGTTTAAGACAAACATGCTTCACCAACACACTAAGGGCTGATACTTTACGGGTTTTTGGACCAAGACAAGCCTAGATCTGAAGTAGCAACCTCAGATCCGGACTTCTAACTCGAAATGGCTCCTTAACATGCCAAAATGGCCCCAAAACATCATCCAAGAAAAGATCTAGAAGCAACAAAGGCAAAGTGACAGATTGTTACCTTGAAACTGATGCTCACAACCAAAGAGTTGAATCCTCCACCTCATTAATGGTCAAATCCTCCAAATCTTTCTCTTGTAAAAGCCCCAAGCTCACTTTCCTCCTCCTCTTACTCAAATTAGGGTTTGGAATCGCTTAAAGAAGATTTTGGCCGACAAGGGGGCTGAGGAGAGGATATAAGGTCCTTTAAATAGGTTGTAAACCCTAAGATTAGGGCTTTTCTCATCTAGACCAGACTCGTCGAGTCCACTCGCTGACTCGTCGAGTCGGTCACTTATTTTATAACTCGGATCCAGCTCCGACTCGACGAGTAAGTATACCTACTCGTGGAGTCCCTTCTTCAATCTACACTTTAAGCTCTTAACTCAAACTTCTGTAATTTGGAATGTTACAACTCTCCCCCACTTAAATTAGGCTTCGTCCTCGAAGCCTACTGCAAGATACGCTTCCAAACAAACCACTTGCACTGCAAACTCCGAATTCCCAAATAACTCAGGTCCTTCCAAACCCTACCACTGCACCCCTTTTTAAAATAACTTCTTCTCGCGTGGAATCCTTGCTAAAACTCCATGCCGACCACCGGCCTCAATGCCATCACATAACAACCAAGTATCACCCGAGGATACTGTCTCCTTCCTGACGGGAACACACTTTCATGACTTGTGAAAGTTATATACCACAATAATTCACTGGGTCCTCTCCCGGTGCCAAACTATCCTTCCTTTTTCCATATCTTTCGATAACCCGAGCAACTCGCAAGGTTGGAACTCATTATGTCCTCTTCATGAATCCATTCCTTTCATGCTAACTACCCCAGGTTCTCACTAGAACAACAGAATCCATAGATCCACTTATCCAAGTGATTCACTTATACTTGGCCATAAATCAGACAATCATGCTATGGGTGGCATGCCACTCCACATGTAACACTCTAAAAATTCCAACTAATTTACACTTTTCAAAAACAACCCAATTTCATAAAGTTATTACAAAAAGGTTTTCAATACATTTATTATCATAGTACTTCCCAGAAACCACATCGTAAACACATAAAAACTCGAGGAGCGGTACGATCATGCCTTTGCCTTGCCACGGTCTCCTGAAGAACCTGAAACATTTAAACCACAACTGTAAGCCCGCAAGCTTAGTGAGATACCCCCAAAATACCAACGCCATACAAACATAACCATATCATATAATCGATACAGAACAGCCATGCACTTCGGGTCTACTGTGTGACTGGTCCGCCGCACCGGCCTACAGTCCACCTGGTCCACCCTCCGAGTCTAGCCATATACATCAAGTCTACAGTGTGATTGGTCTGCCCGCACCAGGCCTTCAATCCACCTGGTCCACTCTCTGAGTCTATAGTATGACTGGTCCGCCCGCACCGGGCCTTCAGTCGGTCTGGTCCACTCTCCGAGCCTCGGCACGTCTGGTCCGCCCTTGTGGGGCCTACAACCTATCGGGACCGCTCGTTGGGCCTGCGGGGATAACCGGTCCGCCCTGGGTATGTTGGCCTACAGCACAAAGCAGGACCCGCCTCAACCCAACTCCAGCCCAACAACCATGTGCACATAAATATACAATCATATAACAATACGCATCTAACCAAACCGATCTAGCAGACCACATAACATAACATCATCCTAACCAGGATACCGACCTAACCGGTCACTAGCATAGCATCATCCTATATACCAGGATACCGACCTTAACCAGGTCTCTAACATATACCATCCTAACTACTAGGATATAAGCATAGCAAAGCAATAACATACCAACAACACCCAGATTGCAATCCGATAAAGGGCCCGCCTTGGTGCCTTAGACCCTGTTGATATAGTGAGGATAACTCACCTCGCAACTGCTGAATGATAAGATTACGCTGCTCCAACCTCCGACACAAACTTCACCACTGATCAATACCAAAAGACTGAACTCAATAAATACCCTTAATTACCAAAATACCCCTGGAAGTCAACTGGTCAACTCTTGGTCAAAGTCAAAGTCCTCAGTCAAAGTCAACCATCCTGACTGACTCTACTCGCCGAGTCAACCCGCTGACTCATTGAGTCCCCATGCTCTGTAACTCCCATAACACGACTCAACTCGCCGAGTCGCCCCAAGACTCGCCGAGTCCCACAACTCTGAGTCTAACCGTACTCAACTCACTGAGTCATCCCTTGACTCACCGATTCACAACTTAACCAGAAAAGGTTAGGACCTCACGACCAGACTCGCCGAGTCCAAGAACAGACTTGCCGAGTCCAAGGCTATCTTCAACCAACTCGCCGAGTTGTTCTTCCAACTCGTCGATTTGCTGCCCATCTTCATGCAACTCGCCGAGTACACCCATGTGACTCGCCGAGTACCACTAGTTCTTAGCTCATACAGAGGCTTTCCAAGCCATGCAGGGTCTCAAATCCATAGATCTACTCTTATACAAGCCATCCATCACGTAAAGTAGCAAACTTTACGTGAATCCTTGGAGATCTAAGCGTAATACACTCTTGGCTAAGGTTTGGGACTAAATGGCTTCATCAACAGCTCTTGAACAGGGACTTTATGCTCTTTTAGATCATCACTACTCTAGATCTGAGGTAGCAACCTCAGATCCAACCTCCAAACTCAAGATAGCACTAGATAAATTCCCAAAAATCCCACAAATGATAGATCTAGATGGATAACAGCTCAAGCAACGAATCCTTACCTCCAAAGAAGACTCCAACAGAAGAATAAACCAAAACCTTGCAAAGCCCCTTGCTCCAAACCTCTTAATCTTCAAAAATTTCTTCAACCAACACTCCTTCAAGACCCAAATGCTCTCTAATTCTCTCACACACGAAAAATTAGGGTTTCTGGACTTCAAGGGGAAGCAAAGAGGCTGGGGAGAGGGTATTATGTTCTTTATATAGGGCTCAATCCCTGGGATTAGGGTTTTCACCACACAGCACCAACTCGCCGAGTCCACCCATGGACTCGCCGAGTTGACCATTCAGATTTTCACTTTGAACCCTGAACTTGCACTCCTGAACTCGGGATGTTACAATTCTCCCCCACTTAAATTAGGCTTTGTCCTCAAAGCCTGCGACAACACAACTCCATAAACTACTCTCGCAATGCACCACCTGGCATTAACCAGACTAGGTTCCTCAAAACACAACCACAGGAATCCAAAACCTAACTCTTCCCTTGCGGTGTCCTGACCACTGCCTCATCCTCTGATAACCACACTTATCAACTGAGTACCATTCCAGGATACTTCACTCGCCTCAAGACACAACGATCGATTTGACCCTTACACAGCTAGACATCCCCCAGACCTTCGGGTCCTGACCCGGTACCAAACTGCTATCCCTTTCCTTGACTAGCATAATTTCTATCGAATTCACTTCTGGTCTCAGCAGACATCCAACCCGGATGTGCTCCATACCACCGGCGCAAACACTCTGCTCAAAGCCATAATTGGAGCACCTCAATCATACCCCCACGCTATTGATTTCACTTCCGTGAACTTACACTCCCTCACGGAGATACATACCTTTCCATTTCCTTATCCAAGGAAATCTACTTGGCCGCCTTGTCACTATAACAAGTGCCATGGTGTACACACTCCACTCTACACTATTCCCTTATAGCATAACCGCTATCCCATTCACCACACATGCTCTGAATCTGCTCGCAAGGAATCTCGAGTCCATGCACTACCTTCCACTAATCATGACCAATACCCAGGGCCAGACCTTCTGATGCTAATGCATTGCAACATACTCATTCTATGTCCTCATACAGATCTATCAACACATGCAGAGTCTTTAGCATGACTGGACCACCTTACCAGGCCTTCAGCCACTCTGGACCACTCTCAGAACCTTCAGCATGTCTGGACAGCCGTCCAGGGCCTTCAGCTTGTCTGAACCATCCTCCGAGCCTTCAGCCTGACTGGTATGCCTTCCGGCCTTCAGTCTCCCCGAACCGCTCAAACTATCATGTATCATCCCGAACTATTCCTCCTGGGAATTCCGCCCATACATACTGTTCTAGCCCTCTAGGGGTTCCGAACTTTAACTCCATTCCATATACTCAGATCCCGGGTTGATCCTAGGCCTTACAACCACCAATCACCCTATCCAAAATCCTTGGCCTGTATTCCGCCCGATCGACCTGTCACTTACACATACCAACCCACACTCTTGGCTGACTGAAACACTGCTGGATCCCAAACAGCTAATTGAACTCTAACGCTTATCGATCCTCCTGAGAATTTTCCAATTCTCCCCACTTAGAGCACTGGCTATCCACTACCGGTCACCATAACCGACCTTCCTTAACAACCCTTCACAATACATTCCCTTACACGCGAACTGATTCACACTAGAACGAGCAACCTTCACCAAATCACATATCAACACTAATCATCTCGAACTCTAAAGAAGCCCGACCTTCAGCTAACCACTCCTCAGAATGCAGATGCTACCCGACATTCATGCCAAAAGCCTGATCTCCCACTAATAATCCCCATGGATGATAACCAACAAAACTCCCAATACCAAAACCCTTAACTGAACCATAACCCTCAAGCAATAACGAATACAATACCAAAATTACACAACGAGACTAGCAGATATACAATACTCCATAATAATCACAAGATAACAAAATATCAAGAAGGAAACATACCCGCAGCTGCATCCGGCACTACCCTGACCTCCTCCGGCGTAAGCTAAAAAGCACGACCCTGAGCTCTCGGGGGCTCCGCTCCACCATGACCTCCATCCGTAATCCTCAAAGTGGCCAGTGCTAGAGCCTGCACCGGTCCTGCAGCAAGCTGTGGACAGTTGACCCTCAAGTGTCCAACTTGATGGCAATGATAGCAAATCCTCAAATCCTGCACCGGGGCTGTCTACCGACAGTCCCTCGCATAATGCCCATCCCTTCCGCACTTGCGGCATGCTCCACCGGACCTACAAACTCCAGTGTGACCCTTCCCGCAATTCCCACAAGTGCGGCTGCTCTGATCTCCCAACCTTGAATCAATGGTCTTGGACCGTTTCGGCGCTGGCTGCGACTGTGCCGGGGCCTGCCTCTGTTCTCTCAACTGTAACTCAATCTCCAACTCACGCCGCCGAGCGGCCTCCTGCAACTCCAGCAAGGTCTTGCACCTCTGTGTAGACACAAACTGCCTGATATCCCTCTTGAGCATCCTCAGATATCGGGACATCTGAGCCTGCTCCGAAGCAAACTCCGGGCAAAACGTCGCCCTCTCTATGAACATCCTGGTGATCTCTGTCACCGACTCTGAATCCTGCTTCAGCTCCAGGAACTCTTGAGCCAACCTCTCCCTCTCAACTCGCGGAACATAGCGAGTACTGAACATCTCCCTGAACTGATCCCAAGAAACCGCAGCTCGCTGCGCATAAGAATACGATCCCGTGGGCAACCTCCACCAATCCTTCACCCCGAGCCTTAAAAGGTTCAGAGCACACCTCACCCTCTAATCAGCAGGGCATGAACACATGAAGAAACACCCCTCCACGTCTGACAACCATCTTATAGCAACAATCGGGTCCTGAACTCCATCGAAGGTAGGGGCTTTGTATTATCAAAGTCCCGATACTGAAAACCTCTACCTGCTCCTCCCCCCGCTGCTGCTACAGCCGCGGTAGCCGCCACGGCTGCCGTCTCTGTAAGAGCTGCATAACGCTCATCAAAATACTCAACCATGGCAGTCTTGATCGACCCAAACAGTTCCGACAACTCGGCCCGGAACATAGCAGCAACCTCATCATGCAGGATCTCACGAATCCTAGCATCCAACTCGTCTGTACTCATCTGACCGATAACCTCGGGTGGTGTTGACCCACCCTGACCGCCTCCTCCTACTCCCGATCCTGACCCGGATCCACTCCCAGCATGCCTCGTAACCACCATACTGAAATTACCACAAAACATCAGACGCTTCTCACTAACCCAAGAACCGACTCTCGACCCAACCCTAGCCGTTGTGACTTCCTTGATACGCGTATGGGTCCCGTGCTTTTGGTAGTATGGGCCCATACTACCTTCCACACCTACCCATATTTCTACCAAGTATCACCACAACGCCCTAGTGAAGAACAGGCATAACAAGCACTCAACCCTCACTCCTAGAGGAAGACTAGATATCTCATACAGAAGGAAACCCTAGGCTAGCAGGCATCATAAATCAGACAACTCTATCATGCAATTCCTGAAGATCCCTAGCCTAGTACTAGCATGTTGTTCTATCATATCTCATAAACAAATAACTTGTATGGTATTTTGGGGTTACTGGCTCCGGCTGATCGTACCTCTGCGCCCTCCTTTACTTGTTTTTGAAAACCCCTTTTAAATTCTCTTTTGAAAACTCTCCTTGATTCGAGACTGGATTCACACGAATGTGATGGGTTTTGAGCATTCTAACACTCCTAAGTATACATGCAACCCCAAATACCTTGGATCTATGTTTTCTCTATTATACATGCAATTATGAACATCCAAGGTATTATCCTAATCTAGCATACAAAACAATGAATATAACAAGATATAATACATACCTCTTTATGTAGAAATTCTTCATGAAGCTTGAGTGCCGAGTGCCCCAAGTGTGACACCTCAAATGGTTCACACAACACCAAATACATTTGGAATAACATGAAAGAATTCTACACTTCTTGAAAATCGGCTAGCCCTTCTCTAGAATAATAGTAGTGCCAATTTTGGTGAATAATATGATCCTTATATAGTGTGTTACAATTACGGTTACACCATGTAAACCCTAATTGTCATGACTTTTCATTTCCATGACCCATGGGTTATGTAACCTCCATGGAGCATCCTATGGGTTTAACCCAACTTGATTATCCATGGAGCTTTGGCCCACTATATAAGTTATGGATGATTTGCACAATCAACCCATATATTTAATTAGTCTTCTTTTGATTACTTAATTAATCCTAGATTAATTCTTGATCAATACTAATTAAATACTATTATTCTTATTATTAATATACTAGAACTTATAATATATTAATAACCATAAGTGTCTTATTTCTCCCATTTAGTCTATCCAAGTGCATGATGCCATGCAACCCAAATGGACCATGCCGAGTCGGGTCAAGTCTTACCAATTATAGTTATGGACTTAGACATTAATCCAACAGTCTCCCACTTGGATATGTCTAAAACTATTATTGCGTATGACTTCAAGAACCGACTGGCAATCGTAGCTCTCAAAAGCTTCTGTCGAACTCTGACCTTGTCGATAAACTTTGACCTTTGTGAATAACTTGTCCATTAGATAAGAGATCATATATTCCTCCATTCTAGATATCATATGGATTGAGACATGGATTATAATCATTCTCTCTGTCCATTTGTTGTTTCCCGATTTCCGATTTCTGACGACTGACTAATTGAACAAATCAAATCAGTCCTGGCCCGGCCGAGCACTTCCATTTGTCATCATCAAATCATCAAGGGGCCCAAATATATCGATTTTATCCCGAAGGTAAAAGGAATGGATAAACTTCGACTCATATAGCTTATTTTACTACTTGTTGAATCATACACAAAGGCACATTTTATAGCACCGAGTTACCAAATGCGTTTTCGTGCAATCAATGTACAACCAACTCATATCTCTAGGTTTGAAGAATATAAGATATTATCGTCTCATGATCACTCGTGATAAAATCCATGAACTGATTCCAATGAGCGTGGGTTGAATCCAATACTCAGAACTTATGAGCACACATGAGTGTTGTAGCCCTTTGTCCAACACCTTAGACCTCTACAAGCCAACCCATGACAGTCTTAATTCATATCTACTTCCAACATATGACTGACTGTGGATGGTTTGAATAACTTAGTCATTCCGGAAGTCAAAACATGCAAAATGAAACACAAGAATAATTGAATCCAATATGGTATCAAAACCTATGAAAATAAATAAAACACCTTTTATTTATCACCATATGATTACACATTATTCATTGTATACTGTTTCAGCTATCAACTTTATTCTTGAATTTAAAACAATAGTTGTCCCATGATCCAAGCATGTACACTATGTTTTCTAAACACTAGTGATGCCATACACCAAGTATGCATACTATGTTTGTCTATGATCTTTACTTTGTGAAATAGATCAATTAAACATAACTCCAATGATTCTCATTTCACATTCCCAATTCCTTACTGCAAATGCAAGAATTCCAAATTCATGCCATTTACTAAAATCTGTTAGATTCTAAACTTATATGCGTTGATCCTCTTCTAATGATTATGCACAAAGTCACAAGGACTTGACAACAAATATTACAGAGCATTCCAAAGGAGATCAACTCCTTGGAAACATCCTTCTTGCATTTAGTTTCCTAATCTTACACAGATTTATTGACCAATTTCTAACTTTGAAACATTTCCATTTTCCATTTTGACTATCACTTCCGAACAAGAGTTGCCTCCTTACAGATTATGTCAATATGGTCCTTCCAGAATTAACACTTTACTTCCAACTGTCCTTGAGCAACCAATCTTTGGTAAACCTTATATTGTCCTCGACAATTGCTTAATCAATTTAGTCATATCCACTTCTAGACCTTTTCCATTCTTAATGCCCCAGACATTTGGAAAATTTTAGAAAGGATGAATGTAGCACATGTAATCGATCCTATATCCGAAGCATATGGGACACGATTCATGATGTCTCACATAAAGACTAAACCAGTCTTTTGCTACAACATTTCCATATCAATTTGCCAAGTTCTTATAATTCAGATTATGAGAAGGGATGCCGTAATCATAATCGAATTTTAGAACGCAAATAATGGACCCATATATAGAATTTCCTTATGTTGAGCCACTCCAACATGAAATTCATATATATTCTTGACTAAATTTGATTAAAATCTCAATCTAATCTTTTAACATTGAAATGAAGTATAATTTCCTCTCCCTTAATTATAGCAAAACAACTTTTTCAACCCCTACAGCCTCACGAATTGAAACTTTTGTTTTCTATAATTAACATTGCTAACTTGCAACCTTTATCATAATTATCATGCTCCCACTAACATGATGATTATTAGCATAACACTTATTCTCCCACTAGCTTTGACATGTACTCAGAAATTAGCTGACTTTCTTACCGAAGTTCAGATTTCTGTTACTAGATTGTTTTGATAAGTCTTTATCAAAATCATACACCTCTCTTAGATAGCTTACAAGTGTGTCTAAACAATTTTAGAACTATGAAAAGGGATGCCGTAATCATAGTCTCAATTGTTTAGACCTTTGCCACTTCTCACAAGTCCATGTTAGTGTGCCGGTAAACCACACACACTCCACTAACGACTTTGAGAATGCAAATATCACAATTGCTATCTAGCTAAAATCTACTTAGTGAAACTGTTTCCTCACCATCATTTTCATGAATCGGAGAGAAACCTTATGACAGTTAGATTTAATGGTGTATGTGTTCTTATCCATGTGAATTGTCAAAACCATAGTCACAAGACACGGATAATGACAAATCCAAACTCATATGGACTGAACTCAATCTTAATTTCTTGCCATTGCTTCCAAGTTGTTGTGCAACAAATTAAGAACTCTAAGAACTCATATGCAAACCCAACTTTAACTGGAATGGGCACAGAATATGTCAACACGATAGGTCATAAACCTCAAGTCGTGTGCTAGTGAAGAACTGCAGGTTTTATTCTTGATTAGTTCTTGAGACTTTCAAGACCTTTAAGACTCCCATTGTCCTCTTGACATATAAGACTTTCTTGTCAGATATTCAAGAGATAGTGTGGATTCTAATCAAGACAAACACTTCACACAATTGGCCTAAGTTGGTCTTTGTTTTATCCAAAACATCACAACTTACCAATTTCAAATGTCCAAGAGTAGAAAACTTTTACTCTTACATTTGACAAGTGTTTTAAACCTTCTTTAAGACATGTCACTCAAATTACAATCTTGGAGTATGACTCTAAGACTTGTTTTGGAACGAAGTATGACTCATCTTCTTGATTTAACCATTTCAACAATTCAAAGATCCCTTTCTTAGTCATAAGAATGCACTAAGAATTCCTTAGAGAACTAATTGTGCTATGGTTTCTCAATCATTAAGATGATCACAAAACTGATACTAAAGTACTCTCCCATCTTTTCAGATTTGAGAAACTTTTATCTTTCTGCCTAAGTTGATTCTTTCTTATTCGCTCTGCCTTACATTAGAACCTTTTCCAATGTCTCAGAATTACACTTAAGCTTGTAAGTATAATCATATTTACTGAGCTTTAGTAAACTATAACGAATAGTCTTATCGATCTTTTGTGGTGGACTTAATCAGTGCACAAGAATGTGTACTTGATCCCTTAGTCCATTACTTGACTCACACATCCATGTGAACAAGTAATTAGTCTTAATTTTCCGATACTTGAAAGTTCTCATTCATCATGCTATACACCTTGCATGATTCCAAGTTTCTATCCAACTGAAACTTGGGTGATGAGAATCTTTCCTTATTTGGTAAATTTAGACATTACCACAAATGAAAGAATCAATTTCATATTTCCACTCTTGCTATTAATGGAATCATATAAGCAACAATTTTTCCTCAAATGCCATTGTAAGGATATTTTAAAATAAATAAAATCATCATTTTCCTTTTATTTTAAAACCTTTGCGGAAAAACCATCCTTACAATGCAAAAGAGCATGAAAACTTTGTTGTTATCTATTCCTAAGCAATATCTCCTAACTCCTAAGAAGTAGCTCAAGAATCCGATTTTCAAGCTATGCGATAGAAATCCATTTACGCGATCAGATTCAGCATATTCTTTCTTTAAGTTTCTTTACTTTTTCTTTGATTCTTAAAGCATCAACATCTGACCCAGTCACATCATGTATCAAGAATCTCGGAATAGAAACTTAGCAGAGTTAGATAGTAGATTTTACCTGAAGTAGAGTCAAACTTATTGACTTTAACATCCTTAGGTAAATTTGGCAGCTTCGCAACCAATGCCCTTTCCTTTGGAAATGGACCCTTGATAATGGGACTATCTAAGACTTAGCCTCTCTCTTTACCATTTGGTCAACCGAGTTGACTATGGCCGATCCCTTTCCATTAGGAAGAGAGAGCTTTACTGGATATCCATGGTCATCATTGTCAATGTCCATAAAGTTAAAGTTGATCTTAGCAAATAGATAAGATCATTAAGGGTCTTGTTATAGGCTGTTTCATAGGATTCCCAAAAGAACTCACTATGTGACTTAGAAAGTGATTGAACCACCAACTTCCTCAAGACTTTGACACCCAACTCTCCCGGCTTGTCAATATGTGACTACATCTCCAAGATGTGATCACACCTAGACCTTGCCTTGCCAATAGGGATTAAGTGACCTTGAACTTGTGGGTTAGGGAGAATAATTGGAGGAGGTAAAAGAAGTATGATTTCCATGGGACATCATCTTCATTTAGGAAAACTTGTTTCAAGAGATTCGGGAAGATCATAGATTTCTAAACCAGACATCTTTTTGGGAGATATTCAATATAGTTGTTTTAAGTCCTTAATATGACACCCAATATGAAATATTAAGGCTAGGACCCAACAAACTATTTTATAACTTAGAAGAGCGAAGCCGTAATCCAAGCTATAAAATATTTGAAGGTAGGTGAATGACGATTCACCAATTTCCACCAAGATAAATGAAATGTATTATTAGGTTTTAATTGGTTTTGAAACTCCTAGATCTTTGAAATTCATTGAACTGTTCAATGGCATGTTTCAATCTCAAGTGTGCCCTTTAGGTTTTGTGACTGGGATGCCGAGGATCACAAAACAAGGTGTGAAGCAACCATGCAAATTACTGGGTACCCTTAAGTGTTTACCCCTCAATCGATGTGCCGGTAACCACACACGCTCCATTGATACTATGATAAACATTAAGTTACCCTTTGCCTACCTTGTTAAATATGAGTTAGTGTGCCGGTTAACCACACACCCTCCACTAACCGGCTTAAACAAAGTGCAAAGTGTAATTTCATGGATTAGCACCTTATTCACATTTTCCTAAGTAACTAAGATTGGGTATTATTAAGAGTTTAGTTACTTAGGGAGAATTATAGTCCTTGTCCTACCCGTTCGGCTAACGACCCTCCACCAGTCAAGGAAGCGGTGGGTGAGAGTGGACACCCATTAAACTGCCATTTTATAGGCAGTAACCTTATACCCCCCCCCCCTAATAGACCGGCTTCGTGAATGAGGCCTACTAGCGGTAAGACTGACTTGCTCTTATACATATATATAAATATTATAAAGTATAAGGGTTGAATTTTAACTTTTAAAATTCTAAGGGCTAACTTGGAATTAAAGTATTCATAAGACAAAACTTTACAAATTCCAAAACTTGAGGGCAAGTTTTGAAACTATTCAAAACTAATTAATTCCATATCTTATGGGTGTTAAGTAGTTTTAATCCAAAAATTCTTCAAGTTCCATAACTTGAGGACAAGTTATGGAAGACTTTAAACTAATAAAAGAATTAACTTTTCTTTATTTTATAACTTATGGAATTAATTAAGGTTACACCTTTTTTATTTATTATTTAATGAAGAGATTCTTGGTCCTCCATAACCTGAGGACAAGTTATGGAGTCATAAAACCATTTAATTAGAACTAGACTCTTCATTTTGTAACCTTTGCCAACTTTTATGAGTTTTATGAAACTTAAATGTGACTTTTCATATAACTTGAAGACAAGTTACAAAAACACATTTTAGAATCAACTCTTAGATTAATTTGGATTGAAAACAACTATTTCACTCAACTTTTCTATTAATCTAAGCAACTCATAAGAACAAGATAATTCAAATCAAACTTTTTCATGTAATTAGTTTAAACCTTAACCTAATACAAAACATGAATCTATTGACAATTCCAGCCAAAAAAGTCGAATTTATGTTGTCTGGAGGTCCAACTCGTCGAGTGCACGAACCAACTCGACGAGTTGGATGCATTTTGCCTTGGACTCGGCGAGTCCATTCATGGACTCGGCGAGTCCATTCATGGACTCGGTGAGTCTGCTGGGCAAACAACATCAAAACTCGATTTTTCAGCTACTTTTGTAGGTATAACAAGAAAACAAGCCTAGGCTTTGATACCACTGATGAGTTTTGAGCATTCTAACACTCCTAAGTGTACATGCAACCCTAAATACCTTGCATCTATGTTTTCTCTATTATACATGCAATTATGAACATCCAAGGTATTATCCTAATCTAGCATACAAAACAATGAATATAACACGATAGAATACATACCTCTTTATGTAGAAAGTCTTCATGAAGCTTGAGTGCCTAGTGCCCCAAGTGTGACACCTCAAATGGTTCACACAACACCAAATACATTTGGAATAACAAAAGAGAATTCTACACTTCTTGAAAATCGGCTAGCCCTTTTCTAGAATAATACTAGTGCCAATTTTGGCGAATAATATGATGCTTATATAGTGTGTTACAATTACGGTTACACCATGTAAACCCTAATTGTCATGACCTTTCATTTCCATGACCCATGGGTTATGTAACCTCCATGGAGCATCCATGGATCATCCTATGGGTTTAACCCAACTTGATTATCCATAGAGCTTTGGCCCACTATATAAGTTATGGATGATTTGCACAATCAACCCATATTTTTGATCACTTAATTAATTCTTGATCAATACTAATTAAATACTATTATTCTTATTATTAATATACTAGAACTTATAATATATTAATAACCATAAGTGTCTTATTTCTCTCATTTTGTCTATCCAAGTGCATGATGCCATGCAACCCAAATGGACCATGCCGAGTCAGGTCAAGTCTTACCAATTATAGTTATGGACTTAGACATTAATCCAACAGAATGTTCCTCCAATTCACTCAAACCAAGGCTCTGATACCAACTTGTAACACTCTAAACATTCCAACCAATTTAAACTTTTAAAAAACAACCCAATTTCATAAAGTTATTACAAAAAGGTTTTCAATACATTTATTATCAGAGTATTTCCCAGAAACCACATCGTAAACACATAATAACTCGAGGAGCGGTACGATCATGCCTTTGCCTTGCCACGGTCTCCTGAAGAACCTAAGACATTTAAACCACAACTGTAAGCCCGAAAGCTTAGTGAGATACCCCCAAAATACCAACGCCATACAAACATAACCATATCATATAATCAATACAAAACAACCATGCACTTCGGGTCTACTGTGTGACTGGTCCGTCGCACCGGCCTACAGTCCACCTGGTCCACCCTCCGAGTCCAGCCATATACATCGAGTCTATAGTGTGATTGGTCCGCCCGCACCAGGCCTTCAATCCACCTGGTCCACTCTCTGAGTCTATAGTATGACTGGTCCGCCCGCATTGGGCCTTCAGTCGGCCTGGTCCACTCTCCGAGCCTCGGCACGTCTGGTCCGCCCTCGTGGGGCCTACAGCCTATCGGGACCGCTCGCTGGGCCTGCAGGATAACCAGTCCGCCCTGGGTATGTTGGCCTACAACACAAAGCAGGACCCGTCTCAACCAACTCCAGCCCAACAACCATGTGCACATAAATATACAATCATATAACAATACACATCCAACCAAAATGATCTAGCAGATCACATAACATAACATCATCCTAACCAGGATACCGACCTAACTGGTCACTAGCATAGCATCATCCTATATGCCAGGATACCGACCTTAACCAGGTCTCTAACATATACCATCCTAACTACCAGGTATAAGCATAGCAAAGCAATAACATAACAACAACACCCGGATTGCAATCCGATAAAGGGCCGGCCTTGGTGCCTTAGACCCTGTTGATATAGTGAGGATAACTCAGCTCGCAACTGCTGACTGAAAAGGATAAGATTACGCTGCTCCAACCTCCGACACGAACTCCACCACTGATCAATACCAAAAGCCTGAACTCAATAAATACCCATAATTACCAAAATACCCCTGGAAGTCAACTGGTCAACTCTTGGTCAAAGTCAAAGTCCTCAGTCAAAGTCAACCCTCCTGAATGACTCTATTCGCCGAGTCAACCCGCTGACTCGTCGAGTCCCCATGCTCTGAAACTCCCATAACACGACTCAACTCGCCGAGTCGCCGCAAGACTCGCCGCGTCCCACAACTCTGAGTCTAACCGTAGTCAACTTACCGAGTCATCCCTTAACTCACCGATTCACAGCTTAACCAGAAAAGGTTAGGACCTCATGACCAGACTCGCCGAGTCCAAGAACAGACTCGCCGAGTCCAAGGCTATCTTCAACCAACTTGCCGAGTTGTTCTTCCAACTCGTCGAGTTGCTTCCCATCTTCATGCAACTCGCCGAGTACACCCATGTGACTCGTCGAGTACCACTAGTTCTTAGCTCATACAGAGGCTTTCCAAGCCATGCAGGGTCTCAAATCCATAGATCTACTCTTATACAAGCCATCCATCACGTAAAGTAGTAAACTTTACGTGAATCCATGGAAATCTAAGCGTAATACACTCTTGGCTAAGGTTTGGGACTAAAAGGCTTCATCAACAGCTCTTGAACAGGGACTTTATGCTCTTTCGGATCATCACTACTCTAGATCTGAGGTAGCAACCTCAGATCCAACCTCCAAACTCAAGATAGCACTAGATAAATTCCCAAAAATCCCACAAATGATAGATCTAGATGGATAACAGCTCAAGCAACGAATCCTTACCTCCAAAGAAGACTCCAACAGAAGAATAAACCAAAACCTTGCAAAGCCCCTTGCTCCAAACCTCTTAATCTTCAAAAATTTCTTCAACCAACACTCCTTCAAGACCCAAATGCTCTCTAATTCTCTCACACACGAAAAATTAGGGTTTCTGGACTTCAAGGGGAAGCAAAGAGGCTGGGGAGAGGGTATTATGTTCTTTATATAGGGCTCAATCCCTGGGATTAGGGTTTTCTCCACACAACACCAATTCGCCGAGTCCAGCCACCGACTCGCCGAGTTGGCCACTTAACACGCGACCAGAATCGCGACCCTACTCGCCAAGTCCACCCATGGACTCGCCGAGTTGACTATTCAGATTTTCACTTTGAACCCTGAACTTGCACTCCTGAACTCGTGATGTTACACCAGAAGCTATCCATAAAATTCCAAAATACCATCACCGCTAGAGACCCAATACTTTCTGAAAACACTAAACTTCCTGAAAACACTGAACTGCCTGATCACTGACTTCCTGAAACACTAACTGCCTGAAACACTGAACTGCCTGGAATACTAACTGCCTGAACACTAAACTGCCTGAAACACTGAACTGCTTGAAACATGTTGCTACATGGCTGCTTTCTATATCTCTCGAGACCTTCCTAGTCTCAATTCCCTCGACGGTCATCTAAAATATCGGGTTCCAACCTGGTTGTAGAGCCAAAGGACTCCCTATTTTTGTCGCCGCACACGACTTCCGAACAAGATCCTTCTTTGGAACTAGTTGCCACTAGTTATCATGTTACTGAGGCTCTAATATCATCCTGATCTAACCGATCGGGTCCGAGCGTCGAAACCTGATGTTACCAAATCGCGGCTAAACGTGATTGCTACCAGACCAATTGTAGCCTTATATAAAAAGTAACCTGAAGCAATCCATTGCTTCCCCGATTTCAAAACTGCAGTGACATGCCTACAGTCTTATCTCTGGCTCAACTAGGTCTAATCCATCCAGATAATCCTGAAATCCAATTCGTGGATTTCCACATCCTTACTGCTACGCTCGATTTGGGAGCTAATGTTTCTTCCACGTCCTAACAACGTTCTCATGCTATCTACCAACCTGGTGGATGCTACGGCTACACCTGCAGACTTACAACACTCTATCACTATTTGTTTGCTAGTGAATGCTACGGCTACATCTGCAGACTAACAACACTCTAATACCATCTGGCTGCTAGTGAATGCTACAGCTACACCTGCAGACTTACTACAGTCTAATACTATTCGACTGCTAGTGAATGCTACGACTACACCCACAGACTTACAACACTCTAATACTATCTGGCTGCTAGTGAATGCTACGGCTACACACACAGACTTACAACACTCTGATACTCTTTGGCTGCTAGTGAATGCTACGGCCACACCCACAGACTTACAACACTCTCCCTGCTGACTCTATCACTAACTACTATTCCGAGGGCATCCTGACTCACTCGAGTCCTGCTAGCGATCCCCCAACCTAATTTCCACAACCAGCCCTCAGTTATCCAATGCTACAACTATCTGGTAGTCTTACATCCTTGCTACATTTGGTTTCTGTTGAGAAATTCTTCAACTTGGTTTCCCAACCCAATCGTCTACATGAAGGATTACCAACCCTTTCTCCTGAACTCCTGAACCCACTAGACCCTTCGGGCTGCTTTCCCTTCCTACACAAGATTACCAACCCTTTCTCAGTTTAGCGTACTACTGACCCTAAATACATGAAGGATTCTCTCCCACTTTTATCCGGCTAATTTTTACAACTCACAGCTTGAAAAGGATTCCCCATCCTTCCTATAATCTAAAGGGGTTGATCCGCTGACAACCCACGTTTATCTCTGTTGGCGCTTCAACTAACCCTTCATCAGACCTAAACCAATCTTGTCGACTAATCGAGCACCTTTAATTCCCCAATTGTTCCTGCTTCAGCGACTGCATCCTGATAACCTGCGCTTAGGGGGAGGGGGACATCTTCGAACTACTATCCTATCGTCCTCTGGTTACTCCACTAGGAACTCAAGCTTCTGCTGAAAATATAACTGATCTATACACAACTAGCACCTTTCCGAAAATAGTGGGACACCACCGAGTCTCACTCACACTTTGCTACAATTACTGCATCCGAAGTGACCTGCTTATGGGGAACGTCCTCTACTAGCATTCTAGATTCCAAGGTATGCAGATGGCATATGACTCAATCCCAAATAGGTAATATAATATTCCAATATAAGTACTTACTAAATCGGTGCAGTAACATAACAACAACATCATAAATCATAATTGACAGGAAGGTAAAAGATATGTACCCCAACATCCAGTGATGCTCGAATCCTTGTTGAAATCAACCGGAATACTCTGCTCTGAGACGTGGGCGCCCTTGCCCGACCTTGATGTCTGCTGGTGGTTCTCGAAGTCCCACGGGTAGGAGCTGGCACCTGCCCTGCTGTATACAAACTCGGACAGTGGGCCTTGTGGCCCCTCTGACTACAACGGAAACATATCGGATCAAGCCCCTGAGCGATGGTAGTCGTACAATCTCTGCTAAAATGACCAGTTTGGCCGCATTTGAAACATCCAAGATCGCCACCTCTATTACTCCTACACGCACCCCCGTGCATCCTGCCACACTTACCACATCGGCTGCGGCCCTGGAAGTCTCTCGATCTCGAACTCGGCGCTTTGGTTCTTTTGCCCGAACCTGTGGGCCACTAAACCTCATCCGGTTTCCTCTTCCTTTCTGACTCCCGGTAAATCTCTCGCTCCTGCGCTACCCCGTTGTCCCCATCAATTGTCTGAACAACCGCTGTCTGATCCTGAAGCTTCTCGGTCAACCTATCAGTGACGCTCTTGACGATGTTGGGTAGCTCCTTGCAAACGACTCATGAAACCTCCACAATGACCAAATCATACAGGGGACTCTCCTGGGGACAAGGTGCCCCACTCACTCCCGACCCCTGATGGCAAGAGCTAAAAATAGAATCCCCCTCCTTGATGGATCCATGGGATCCATAAGAATCGGGCTCTAGACGAGCCCCAAACTACCCTGAAACTATCTCGACCCTAAAGGCCTCAAGACGACTGTCCAAAAGCTCCATGATGGCCTCCCTAACTTAGCCAAATATCACAGGAGTCTGATCAATGATGTTGCGCATAATCTCTACGGAAATGACATCTCTCATCTGGTCATCAAACTTTCCGGCTCTAGAGCCTGAGCCACATCCCTCCCCGGCACCTGAACTGCCAACTGATATCTTTCGCAACGTCACCATGCTGAAAAACTATCACAATAACTGTCAGAATACTCATTGCTATCGAGGGATCTCACACATACTCCACCACTCCCTGGTTTCGTCTTGGCCCCTCTTGAATCGAGTACGGATCCTTTGCTTTCGGTAGTACGGGCCCATACTACCTTCCACATCTATCCGTACTTTCCTCAAGAGTTACCTTAATTCAACTAAGTCCCTTCTACTGCGATGGATCCGTGCTACTCTCATCCTAGGCTTGCCCTAGGGAAATCTCTGACTCTATCCAAACCAGTCCTCAGCTGCTGAAGGCCTCATTATAATGCCAATTAGTCATCACCTGAATACCATCACATGTGAAGAGGCTCAGATAATCCTTCGAGTAAAAGACTCGTTCCTACAACGGTTGGAGTCAAACAAGAGCTGTGAAGTAGGGACAAATCCAACACTATGAGATTATTCAACCCTGATCACATGTAGGGCTGTTCACTATTCGGATAAAACCGAATTATCCAATTGGACAATTTGGATTGGACTATTTGGTTCGGATATTCGGATTTTTGGATTGGTTTTTGAACAAAACCGAATTATTATTTTGGATTTCAGATTGGTTTTGGTTTATAAAATAAGAACCGAATAGTCCAAAAAAACCGAATAAACATTTATTATTTATCTATTTATAATATATATCTATAATTATTTATTAATTTTGTAATTTATTTTTTCAAATAGGTTCAAAACGTTCATCCCGATAAAAAAAACATTAATATGCATTTTCTCCCGAAAGTTTTGTATCTATAAAATATTTAACTATAATATATCTTCTTATTAGTTGTTTATAAATTCAAATTCACAACTAAATTATTTGTTTTTGCTTCTTGTTTAAAGTTGGTTAATATTATAATTATATGTCGTTTTAAAATGTTTCGGTTTTTGAAAACCGAATTATAAAAACCAATCCAACTGAATTGTAAATGGATCGGATCGGATCGGATTTGAATTTAGTTTGGACAATTCGGATCCATGTTTTGAAAACCGAAATCAATTTGGATTTACTTGATTGGATCGGATCAAACCGATCCATCCAAACGAACACCTCTAATCACATGTGATGTGACGTATTCACCTTAGGGCCAACTCCCTTCACTCGGAGTACCACAAACCACAAAGCAAGCAACATTCGGACACATAAAACTATTCAAGAAATTCTATCCTCGTAACAAGAAACTGTACTAGCATACAATGCTAAGCTCATAATTGTTGGAATAGTGTCTAAGGCTGCAACTATATTAGGCAAGTATTTGACCCGGTTGTGCATAGTCTTTTTGGGTTGCCTTCACCATAGCAACTTGATAGGATGATTTATTAAGAGAGAGTAAATATTATTAATATATTATGAGAATAATATAATGAATAATATATTGTTATTTGATTAATATAAGTCATAGGATTAATTAGAATTAATTTGGTGACTTAAAGAGATTAATTAAATAAAGGGGTATAAACTGTCAATTGTTTGATAGTTAAGCTTTAGACTGTAAATCCTTGTAGATATGCAAGGGACGAATTCTAGAAGCTAAAAGGATAGCTAATTTGTCCAAGGCTTATCTATGGAAAGGATTTGGATAGCCTTAAGAGAAGATTATCCAATTAGGGTTTAGGTTGTAACCCATAAGGAGTCTACAAGTATAAATAGACCCCATGGCATAAGGAAATCGACACCTCTCCTAAATCAAGAGAACCCTGGCTGATTTCCTCCCCTCTCCTCTCTCCTAAATCATCTTCCTTGCTATTGGTGTTTGTAAGCCATTAGAGGAGTGACATTTGTGACTCTAGAAGCTCCAAGACCTCAAGATCAACAAGGAACTCAAAGGTATGATTCTAGATCTGTTTCAATGTTGTTATTTAACCTAATTAGTCATTAGAAGTCTTGGATTCAAAGCATGTTTATTAGAAAGCCTAGATCCAAGCATTAGGGTTTTGCATGCGCACATAGGAAAGTTCTTATGGCAAAAACCCAACAGTGGTATCACAACCTAGCTTGGTTTTCTTTAAATTATTGCTTGATTAACTGAAACAAACCTGCAAAATTCGATTTTTAGGTTTCTGAGTCATGGACTCGGCGAGTTCCAAAGTGGAATCGGCGAGTAGGCCTGACTCGACGAGTCTTTTTGTGCACTCGGCGAGTCCAGGCGTCAGGAATGGCCAGATTCGGGATTTTTTTCATAATTATCTTATGGAAACTTACCTTAATCATAATAGATCAATCTAAATCCGATTTTTTGATATATATGACTATTATCTTGATCTAGTTAAAGGTATTTGTCAACTAATAAAATATTTAATTTCCTTAGATGATAATTAATTAATTATTTTAATTATTTTGGTAATTATCTTTCAAAGAAATCTTGAATAAAATCAAATATACATAATTAGGATATTAATTGTTAATTGGAATTATTTATTATTTGATCCTCCATGTTTTAAATGTTTAAAACTTACCCACAAGTTTTGAAATTTATATTTGTGATTAAAAGTTTTAATTTAGACAACTTAAATTTCAAACCCTAGATTTTAAAAGTTTTAAAATACAGCCCTATACTAATATGATATTACTAGAATAATATATATATATATATATATATATATATATATATATATATATATATATATAACTAAATGCTAGTCTTACCGTTAGTAGGCCTCATTCACGAAGCCGATCTATAAGGTGGGTATAAGGTTGTGGCCTATAAAATGGCGCTTAATGGGTGTACACTCACACCCACCGCTTGCTTGATTGGTGGACGGTCGTTAGCCGAACGGGTAGGATAGGGCAACCTCATCCTCTCATTAAAAGTATAATAAGAAATATAAAGTAACTACACATATTTTAAAATTTCCCAATCTTAGTTACTTTAGGAAAAGTGAATTGATGCAATCCCATGAAATTACACTTTGCACCTTGCTAAGATGTTAGTGGAGCGTGTGTGGTTTACCGGCACACTAATTGGTTCTAAGCGAAGGTGGAAAAGGGTGATTCATTGTTTATCATAGTTCGATGGAGCGTGTGTGGTTTACCGGCACATCGAATAGGTGATCGTTACAATGAAGGCACCATGTGAATTTGCATGGTAATTCACACCCGCTTTGTGATCCTCGGTATCCCAGTCACAAACTAGAGGGGCATATCGAGATTTAAACATGCCATTGAATAGTTTCAATGAATCTCATCCGAACCTAGGAATTCTCAATACACTTAGGACTAATAGTTTAAGTTTTGTGATGGAGAATTAGTGAATCATCATTCACTTACCTTCAATTTATTTGCATGTTAGATTACGACATCCCTTTTCTAGTATGTAAATGTTATTGTTGGATCCTAGCCCTAATTTTTCTTATTGGGTGATAATTAGGGATTCTTATTCTAATCTATCTTTGTCCTTTCTCTTTTGTAGATGTCGAACGCAAACAACGCTGCTGCTAGTTCTTTTACGTTGATGAGCCTTTGCCAAAAGGTCACCTTCGATGGAACGAACTTTAGCGAATGGATAAGATACATTCGCACCATTACTCGCTATGAGGATAAGGAGTATGTCCTCGATGAGAAGCTCGAGAAAATAAACCCCGAAATCGCTACTCCGGCCGAAATCACCGCTTTTGAGACTCATGAGCGAGATGCAACGAAGGTACATTGCATCATGATCGCTACCATGAACTCCGAATTCCAAAAGTCCTACGAGGACATGTACCCGTACGAGATGCACCAAGACTTATTGGAGAGATACCACCAAAACGCGAGACAAGAGCGTTATGAGATTTTCACCAACATGATTTCCGCTAAGATGGGTCATGGAGAATCTCTTACCGTGCACCTGCAAAAGATGCAAAGGTATGTCGACCGCCTTCGCAAGTTAAATGTTGACTTCGGTGAAGACTTGGCGATCGATATGGTGCTTCACTATTTGCCTCCGATGTACAACCAATTTAGGATGACCTACCACATGAACAAAGAAGAGGTCACCCTAAGCAAACTCCAAGGTCTATTGAGGGTCGCTGAGAGCAACTTCAAAGACAAGTCTGTTGCACCTACTCCCAATCCGCCCGCTGCTCCTGTCTTGGCTATTGGTCAAGGAAAGGGAAAGAAGAGGAAGGCTTCATCAAAGAACCATCGCAAGGTTAAAGCCCGAGATGGTGCCTCTTCTAGTGGGACCAAAGTTGATCCCGCTAAGCCCTGCCCTAACCCAAAGGAGGCAGAGTGCCACCACTGCCACAAGATAGGACATTGGAAGAGAAGCTGCCCAGATTACCTGCAAGCAATCAAAGAGGGAAAGATCAAGCCATCTTTCGCAGGTATATACACAATCAAATCTAACGATTCTAATCATGCTATTTCTTGGGTTCTTGATACCGGTTATGGTTATCACATTTGTTCTAATGTGCAGGGACTAAGAAGAAGTAGGGATGTGGAGCAAGGAAGGATAAATCTAATCATGGGGAACAGAAGATCGTCACCTGTGACCAAGATTGGAGTGTATTCTTTAGTGCTTAGGAATAGTTTGGTTTTAGATTTGAACAATTGTTGCTATTCGCCAGAAATGGCTAGAAACATCATTTCATTTCATGGTTTATATAGACAAGGATTTAGATTTTCTTTTAATAATGAGAATGGTTCTATTTTGGCTTATCTAAATGGTGTTTTTTACTTTGAAGCTATACCATGTAATGGAATATATGAAACCGTTATGATAGTTGATAACTTAGGAAATCATGTTTTGAATATTGATTCTTCCACTAGTATGGATAAAGCATCCTTGTGGCATTGTCGTCTTGGACATGTCAACAAGAAACGCATAGCCCAACTCCAAAAGGATGGAGTGTTGGAGTCATTCGACCTTAGGGAAGATGACACATGCGAGTCTTGTTTACTTGGAAAATGACTAAGTCACCCTTCACGAGTACATGTGAAAGGGGCGAGGGTTTATTGGACCTAATACATACCGATGTATGTGGACCATTTAGATCAACCACGAAGGATGGGAACTGCTTCTACGTGACTTTTACCGATGATTATAGTAGATATGGGTATATCTATTTAATCAAGCAAAAGTCAGAAACCTTTGAAAAGTTCAAAGAGTTCAAGAATGAAGTGGAGAATCAATTGGGCAGGAAAATCAAGATGCTTCGATCCGATCGAGGAGGAGAGTACCTAAGTCTTGAATTCCACGATTATCTCAAGGAGTATGGAATAGTTTCACAATTGACGCCTCCTAGGACACCGCAGTTGAATGGTATGGCAGAAAGGTGTAATCGAACCTTATTGGATATGGTTCGCTCTATGATGAGTCGTGCTTCACTACCTATCTCTTTTTGGGGGTATGCCTTAGAGACTGCCGCCCATATCCTTAACCGAGTCCCTACTAAGAAGGTTGCCAAAACACCTCACGAGATGTGGACAGGGAAAGCTCCCTCGTTAGGACATATCAAGGTTTGGGGTTGCGAGGCTTTCGTAAGATGAGATACTCACGACAAGCTCGAACCTCGAAGTGAGCGATGCATTTTCATCGGCTACCCGCAGACATCCTTTGGATATCTCTTTTATAGACCGAAGGACAATGTTGTCTTCGTTGCGAGGAGAGGAGTTTTCCGAGAGTGAGAACTCATAAGCCAAGGAGACAGTGGGAGGCAAATCGAACTTGAAGAGATTCAAGAGTCGATAGAATGAAGGAACCTCTACCGCTGGCATTCAACCCGAGGAGGAAACTCCGGTTGAACCAACTGATGAATCCTTACCTCCTAGACGTTCCGATAGAGTTAGAGTTCATCCCCAGTTTTATGGCTTTCATATTACTACCGAAGGGGACACGTATATTAGTGATGGTACACTAGTAAATCTTGATGAACCTAATAGCTATAAGGAAGCCATGGCAGGCTCGGAGTCTGCAAAGTGGAAAGAGGCAATGGATAGCGAGATCCAATCCATGTATGATAACCAAGTTTGGAATTTGGTTGATCATGTGCCCGGACGTAAGACCGTTGGGTGCAAATGGATCTTCAAGAAGAAGACCGACGTTGATGGGAACGTACACACATATAAAGCGCGATTGGTTGCGAAGGGCTTTACTCAAACTCCCGGAGTTGACTATGATGAGACCTTCTCACCAGTTGCGAAGATTAAATCTATTAGAGTGATGCTAGCAATTGCCGCATTTCATGATTATGAGATTTGGCAAATGGATGTCAAGACCGCTTTCCTTAACGGAAAGTTGGCTGAGGATGTTTACATGGCTCAGCCAGAGGGGTTTGTGGATCCGAAGCATCCGAATAGAGTGTGTAAGCTTGATAAGTCCATTTATGGACTTAAGCAAGCGTCTCGTAGATGGAATCTTTGTTTCGATGAGAAAGTCAAAGAGTTTGGATTTGTACGAAGCGAAGACGAATCTTGTGTATATGTCAAAGCTAGTGGGAGTGTAGTAAGCTTCCTCGTTCTATATGTCGATGACATATTACTCATAGGAAACGACATCCCGACCCTGCAGGAGGTTAAGTCCTGGCTCGGAAAGTGTTTCGCTATGAAGGACCTCGGAGAGGCTTCTTACATTTTGGGAATAAGGATAGTAAGAGAAAGAAGTAAGAGACTAATTGGACTTAGTCAGAATACTTACTCAGAGAAGGTACTAAAACGTTTTAGTATGGAAAACTCAAAGAAGGGAGAACTACCGATACAAAGTAATGCCAAATTGAGTAAGACTCAAAGTCCGAGTACCGAAGCTGAGATAGCAGAAATGAGCCGAGTACCATACGCTTCCGCAGTTGGCTCAATCATGTACGCTATGACTTGTACTCGCCCTGATGTAGCCTTCGCTTTGAGCATGGTTAGCAGATATCAAGGGAATCCTGGCAAAGCACATTGGATTGAGGTTAAAAACATCCTTAAGTACCTTCGGAGGACGAAGGAATGGTTCTTAGTGCTCGGAGGGAGTGATGACTTGAAGGTGCGAGGGTATAGTGACGCCAGTTTTCGGACCGACAGGGACAACTACCGTTCGCAGTCGGGCTGGGTGTTTACCCTAAATGGAGGAGCAGTGACATGGAAGAGTTCCAAACAGGAGACCGTAGCTGATTCAACGTGCGAATCAGAGTACATTGCAGCGAGCGAAGCGTCGAAGGAGGCAATATGGCTAAAGAACTTCATCGGTGATCTTGGAGTTGTACCTGCCATAAAGGAGCCAATGGAGATTTTATGTGATAACGAAGGCGCGGTTGCCTTGACGAAGGAACCGAGGGATCATGGTAGATCAAGACATATCAACAGAAAGTATCAGTTCATTAGACATCGTGTAGAAGAAGGACAACCCGTAGTGAAGAGGATATCATCAGAAGATAACCCAGCAGATCCGCTTACGAAGGGACTGAGTAGGGTTAAGCACTTGCAACATGCTAGGAGTATTGGGCTGAAGGATGATATTAGCATAGATTAGATAGTATTAGAAATGTGTAATAGATAAATGTAATTAACATTTGATGATTAAATAAAGGAGTTTTATTTATAAGTAATGTTACTGTCTTATGTTAATTGTTTAACTATTGTTTCATTTTGCATGTTTTGACTTCCAAAATAATTGAGATTATTAAGAATAATAGAAATTGTTCAAATGGTCCACAATCGTTCATATGTTGGAAGTAGATATGAATGAAGATTGTCATGAATTGGTGTGTAGAATGTCTTAATGGTGTTGGACATAGTAAAGGATTGCTGCAACGTTCATGAGTGCTTATGAACTAGTTTTGAGCATTGGAACAAACCCGCGCTTGCTGGAATCACCTTATGGAATATGATATAAAAGGTGATCGCAAGACGATAATATCATATAGTCTTAAAACCTAGATATATGATTTGTTATTTGTTAATTGATTGTACATTGATAATGCGAAAACGCATCAGTAACTTGGTGTTATAAAACGCATTGTTGTGTATAGTTGGTTAATAAATAAGTAAATGCATATAAGTCGAAGTTTATTTGTAACTTTTATCTAAGAAGGTAAAAGCGATATCTCGGCCACTCGATGATTTGATTTGACTTATGTGCCGGGCCCGGTCAGAACTAAATTGATGTGTTCAATTAAGTTCTATGTCAAATAAATCAGAGATCGAGAAACCTAAATGCTTGACTAACCATTCCATAGGATTGTCAACATGATATCTAACAGAGGACTGTACGTTCCCTTATCTAAAGGACAAGATTGATTAGATCAAAGTTTGACAACGTCTTTGAGAGCTACGATTGCAAACCGAATTGTACTTGTGTATATAGTTACTAGACTTATCCAAGTGGGAGACTGTTGGAATAGTGTCTAAGGCTGCAACTGTATTAGACAAGTATTTGACCTAGTTGTGCATAGTCCTTTTGGGTTGCCTTCACCATAGCAACTTGATAGGATGATTTATTAAGAGAGAGTAAATATTATTAATATATTATGAGAATAATATAATGAATAATATATTGTTATTTGATTAATATAAGTCATAGGATTAATTAGAATTAATTTGGTGACTTAAAGAGATTAATTAAATAAAGGGGTATAAACTGTCAATTGTTTGATAGTTAAGCTTTAGACTGTAAATCCTTGTAGATATGCAAGGGACGAATTATAGAAGCTAAAAGGATAGCTAATTCGTCCAAGGCTTATCTATGGAAAGGATTTGGATAGCCTTAAGAGAAGATTATCCAATTAGGGTTTAGGTTGTAACCCATAAGGAGTCTACAAGTATAAATAGACCCCATGGCATAAGGAAATCGACACCTCTCCTAAAGCAAGAGAACCCTGGCCGATTTCCTCCCCTCTCCTCTCTCCTAAATCATCTTCCTTGCTATTGGTGTTTGTAAGCCATTAGAGGAGTGACATTTGTGACTCTAGAAGCTCCAAGACCTCAAGATCAACAAGGAACTCAAAGGTATGATTCTAGATCTGTTTCAATGTTTTTATTTAACCTAATTAGTCATTAGAAGTCTTGGATTCAAAGCATGTTTATTAGAAAGCCTAGATCGAAGCATTAGGGTTTTGCATGCACACATAGGAAAGTTCTTATGGCAAAAACCCAACAATAATATCAGGCATAACCTAAACATGCTATCCTACTGTTGTCTACACAATATTAGCATGTAATTCTCATAAAACTGAAACACATATATAGCAGGCACATAAGGCATCCTCCTAGATCCTTAGTCCTATTCTAGCATGTTGTTCTACTGAAACTGAAACTAATAATCATAACATAAACTTGTATGGGTAATTTGGGAGTACTTACTTGAGCTCGGCTGATCGCATGAACCACACCCTTTTCTCTTTTTAAGAAAAATCTTTTTCTTACTAAGTTCTTTTTTCAAAAATTCCTTTCGAAAACGTTTCTCTCTTGAAAATCTTTTACCATTTTCTCAGTTTGATTTCAGACATGCTCGAAAGCGTGCCTAAATCCCTCAAACCAAGGCTCTGATACCAACTTGTAACGACCCAAAATACGACCCAACAATTTTTGTTTTAATATTACTAAAAATTGCAACATCAACTATTAGATAATAAAACCATGAATCGTATGTCTCAAAATGCCATTGTAAATGTATCAATTCAAAACTGAAGTTAATATCATATCAAAATATCAATAAAACTCCCACGAATAAACTGCAACTGTGGTGTGTGCCATGCCATCAATCCGAGCTCTTCCCCTTGCTTGCGGAAGTACCTGAAACCAAAACTGAAACTGTAAGCACAAAGCTTAGTGAGCTCCCCCAAACTACCACATACCATACAATAACATATAAAGCACATACTGGGACTTGCCCACTGCATCATACCAAAGTCCGGACTAACCGAGGCCTTGCCCCTGCATCGGACGAAAGTCTAGAAACTGCATCAGGCCAAAGCCCAGACTAACTGGGGCCTTGCCCCCTGCATCGGACCAAAGTCCGGCTAACTGCATCGGACAGAAGTCCAGACTAACTGGGACCTTGCCCCCTGCATCGGACCAAAGTCCGGCTAACTGCATCGGATCGAAGTTCGGACAAACTGGGACCATGCCCACTGCATCGGACCGATGTCCAGCTAACTGCATCGGACCGAAGTCCGGACTAACTGGGACCTTTCCCCCGGCATCGGACCGAAGTCCATCTAATTGCATCGGACCGAAGTCTGGACTAACAGGTTGAACATGGCATAGCATAATCATAACTACTAGCATAAACACATATACTGCATACTGCATCGGACCGAGGTCCGGAACACATAACACAAAAACATGCTTGAATCACAAAGACATCAAGCACACTGAACTACTGCATCAGACCAAAGTCCGGAAACTACTGCTAACTAGACGGGTCAGCATTGTGGCCGATAACCCTCCGGCTGCTAACCGACAACTCTCCGAAATGCTGCTCCTCTAGCTCCCTGAGCAACCAATACCAATAACAATACTTAGACTAAACTGTCTTCCCAGGGTCAATAAAGTCAACTTTGGTCAAATTCCTGGTCAAAGTCAACCTTCCTGATTGACCCTACTCGCCGAGTCAACCCGTCGACTCGTCGAGTTCTTATACTCAGAAAACCCCCATAACACGACTCAACTCGCCGAGTCACCCCAGGAATCGTCGAGTTGAACGATCTCAGAATTCCGTCTTGACCAACTCACTGAGTCGCCAACCGACTCACAGATCTGAAGCTTAACCAAAAGAGGTTGGGGTTCTGTGACCTGACTCACCAAGTCCAAGAATAGACTCGCCGTGTCCAAGGCAATCCTCAACAGACTTGCCAAGTTGTTCTTCCAACTCGTCGAGTTCATGCCCATCTTCATACAACTCGCCGAGTCCACCCATGTGACTCGTCAAGTCGCTTCAGATCTTAATCCATACAGTGGCTTTTCGAGCCATGCAGGAGCTCTAAACTGTAGATCCACTCTTCTAACGCCTACCCTTCATGTAAAGTTGCAAACTTTACGTGAAACCAAGGAGCTATAGGCTTAAAATACTCTAGGGCTAGGGTTTAAGACAAACATGCTTCACCAACATACCAAGGGCTGATACTTTACGAGTTTTTTGACCAAGACAAGCCTAGATCTTAAGTAGCAACCTCAGATCTGGACTTCTAACTAGAAATGGCTCCTTAACATGCCAAAATGGCCCCAAAAAATTATCAAAGAAAAGATCTAGAAGCAACAAAGGCAAAGTGGCAGATTGTTACCTTCAAATTGATGCTCACAACCAAAGAGTTGAATCCTCCACCTCCTTAGTGGTCAAATCCTCTAAATCTTTCTCTTGTAAAAGCCCCAAGCTCACTTTCCTCCTCCTGTTACTCAAATTAGGGTTTGGAATCGCTTAAAGAAGCTTTTGGCCGACAAGGGGGATGAGGAGAGGACATAAGGTCCTTTAAATAGGGTGCAAACCCTAATATTAGGGATTTTCTCGTCCAAACCAGACTCGCCGAGTCCACTCGCTGACTCATCGAGTCGGTCACTTATTTTATAACTCGAATCCAGCTCCGACTCGGCGAGTAAGTATACCTACTCGTCGAGTCCATTCTTCAATCTACACTTTAAGCTCTTAACTCAAAATTCTGAAATTTGGGATGTTACAATATGCCAAGAGGTCAGTGGGAGTCTTAAAGATCTTGAAAAGTTTCAAGAACTAATCAAGAGTAAACAAATTGTTTAATCACTAGCACACGACTTGCGGTTTCTAACCTATCGTGTTGACATATTCTTATTTTTGTGTCCATTCCAGTTGGTTGTCTATGCATGTGAGTTCTATGAGTTCTCAATTGTTTGCATAACAACCTGGAAGCAATAGTAAGCCTTGTGCTGCCAGGGGGAAAGAAATTAAGATTGAACAATTTCAGCCCATATGAGTTTGAATTTGTTACTAACCTTGTCTTGTCATTATGGTTTTGACAAATTCACATGGATAGGAACACATACACCATAAAAATCTAAGTGTCATAAGGTTTCTCTCCAATTCATGAAAATGATTGTGAGGAAACGCTTTCACTAAGTAGATTTTAAGGAGATAGCAATTGTGATATTTGCATTCTTAAATTCGATTATGATTACGACATCCCTCTTCATAGTTCGATTTGTGAGTAATAGCAAAGGTCTAAACATTTGAGACTTATTGCTGTAAGTTCTAAAATTGTTTAGACACGCATGTGAGTTATCTAAGGAAATATGTATTAGTTTGAGAAGCCTGGATAAAGTCTTATCGAAGAATCTCGTATCAGAAATCTGAACTTTGGTAAGAAAGTCAGTAAGTATTGATTTCTAGAAGTCCAGCTGATTTCTGGGCACATGTCAAAGCTAGTGGGAGCATATGTGTTATGTTAATAAGAATGTAATTATTATGCTAGTGGGAGCATAATTATTATGGTAAGTGTTGCAAGTTAGCAATGTTAATTATAGAAAACAAAAGTTTCAATTCGCAAAGTTGCAGGGTTTGAAAAGTTGTTTTGCTATTATTAAGGGAGAGGAATTCATACTTCATTTAAATCTAAAAGCTTAGATTGAGATTTTAATCAAATTTAGTCAAGGATATATATGAATGTTATTTTGAAAAAAATTGACATAAGGAAATTCTATATATCAAATTTTTATAGCAAGAGACTGGTAAAGTATCATGTCTTTATGTGAAACATTATGTATCGTGTCCAATATGCTTCGGATATGGGATTGATTACATATGCTATAATATAAATTTGTTCTAATTTTCCAAATGCCTAGGGCATTAAGAGGGAAAATGGACTAGAATGAGATATAACTAAAATGGTTAAGCAATTATCGATGACAATATGAGGTTTACCAAAGATTGGTTGCTCATGCACAGTTGGAAGTATAAGTGTAAATTTTGGAAGGAACATATTGACATATTCTAAAAGGAGGAAACTCTTGTTCAGAAGTGAAATTCAAAATGGAATATGGAAATGTTTCCAAAAGTGGAAGTTATTCTTTAAATCTGTGTAAGATTAGAAAACCTAATGCAAGAAGGATGTTCAAAGGAATGTACTTTGAATGTGAGATTTCGTTTCCATGGATTAGCTCTCCATTGGAATATTTTTTAAATGTGTGTTGCCAAGTCTCTGTGACTTTTGTGCATAGTCATTACAAGAGGATCATTGCATATAATTTTAGAATCTAACAAATTACAGTAAATAGAAAGAATTTGGTATTGTTACATTTACAGTAAGGATTTGGAATTGTGAAATGTGCATCATTGAAATATTGTCAATTGATCTATTTCACAAAGAAAGGAATGCTTGGATCATGGGATAACTATTGTTTTAATTAAAGTATTAAGTTGATTAATCGAAACATTATACAATGAATAATGTGTAATCAATATGGTGATTAAATAAAAGGTGTTTTACTTATATTCATAAGTTCTGAGACCATATTGGATTCGATTATTATTGTGTTTTACTTTGCATGTTTTGACTTCCCGAATAACTAGGTTATTCAAATCATCCACAGTCGATCATACTTTGGAAGTAGGTATTGAAGCTAGGTTGTCATGAACGGGTCTGTAGATTGTATAAAGGCGTTTAGACACAAGCACAAGTTTGTTGCAGTGTTTGTGAGTACTCCTGTAATAAGATTTGAGTATTGGATTAAAACCATGCTCATTTGAATCACTTCATGGATTTTATCGCGAGTGATCATGAGACGATAATATTTTATATTCTTGAAACGGAGAGATATAGGTTGCAGTCTACAAGTTGGTTGCACATTGATAATGTGAAAACGCACCAACAACTTGGTGTTATAAAACACATTATTGTGTGTGACTTGATGAGTAAATTGAGCAAGTATATGAGTCGAAGTTTATCCATTCCTTTTACCCTTAAAGGGATAAACGTTATATCTATGAGCCCCTCGATGATTTAGTGATGACACCCCTAAGCACTTGGACTGATTTGATTTGTTTAATTAATCAGTCGTCATAAATTGGAAATCGGGAAACAACATATGGACAGAGAGAATGATTATAATCCATGTCTCAGTCCATATGATATCTTGTAGAATGGAGGAATATATGATCCCTTATCTAATGGACGCATCATTGACTAAGTCAGAGTTCGACAACAGCTTTTAAGAGCTACGATTGCTAGTCGGGTTGTGGAGTCGTACTTGCAATAATAGTTATTAGACTATCTATGTGGGAGACTGTTGGATTAGGTGTCTAAGCCCATAACTATAATTGGTATGTACTTGACCTGAGAGTAGCATGGTCCATTTCAGGTTTCATATCACCAGGACAATTTGATAGGATGGACTTTTGAGAGGAGATTGTTTATGATTTATTAATATATTATAAGTTCTAATATATTAATATGAAATCATATAATTTAATTAGTATTGATCAAGAATTAATTTGTAATTAATTTAGTGATCAAAAGGGACTAATTAAATCTATGGTGACTAATTATGGTAGTTAGTGAAACATATGGATTGGGCTGTTGATCCATGTTGGACTAAGTTTATATAAGGATACATAAATAGTTGGCCCACATGAATCATGGATCATAAACCAATGAGTATGGATTAGGGTTTCCCCATGACCCTTGGAATTCTACAATATATATATATATATATATATATATATATACTTATAAAGGAAGCATTTTTCCTTTCACCACATTCATTTGAAATTCTCATGCATTTTTCCTATCACCACATTCATTTGAAACTCCCATTCATTAAATAAATATCAAAACTAAAGTGTAATCATATATAAACTAAATTTAAATATTAAAACAATATCATTCCTTCTACTTATAAAGTTATGTTTTTTAATTTTTAACATATTATACTTAATTTATTAGTATTAATATATTGTTGGATGTAAACTATTATCATTTAAAGATACAACTTTTGAACAATTTGTATATTATTAATTTAAGTACAACATTACATGGTCAACTTAAATATAAATTTTAGTTTAATTTAAACACCCCAAAGAATATTTGTAAATAGTTAAAAGTGAAAAATTGTAGTGTGTTTCTAATAATTATTATAAGTTGGTTAAAAAGATTAAATAAATATCAAGCGTAAATTGTAATCATAAATAAACTAAATTTCAGTTTTAAAATAATATCTTTATTTCAACTTATAAAGTTATGTCTTTAACTTTTAATATATTATACTTAATTTATTTTATTTAATATGTTGTTGTATGTAAACCATTATCAGTTTAAAGCAACAACTTTTGAACAGTTTGAACAAAATACTTTAATTGTTAATTTTAATATAAATTTCTGTTCCATTTAAAATACCAAAGAATATTTTATAAATAGTTAAAAATGATAAATGAAAAAACTAAATTTTAATCTCAATTTAACTAAAATATTTCCTAAATATACTTTTATAATCGTTAAAAATTTTCAAATAAATAGCTTAAAATAACTTATAATAGCAATAGTTAAAAATAACTCTATATAAATGATTATATTGTTATCTTTAAAATCAAAAAACAATGTTTGATGTTTTAAATAATTATAATGATAGAAATTAAAACATTAAGGAAATAAATTTTAAAAAATTAATTAACAATAATAACAACTATAAATAACATTAAACCATGTATTATATTTAATTTTATTCATGTGTAACTTGCGGGTAGAATTCATTCAAACGATTGAGATTATGTTGTTTAAATAGATATATATATATATATATATATATATATATATATATATATATATTATCATATAATTCAAAATAATTAATATATAATATGAATTTAATATACGAATTATTATATCAAATTTAACAACAACGTTATTGTTATATTAAAAAAAACATATTTGTAAAGACTTCAACTATATAGGTGTTTCTGCGCAACGCGCGGGCATTTGCCTAGTATATATATATATATATATATATATATATATATATATATATATATTCTAATAAATGAATAGTTTTAATCTCACTGTGACAAGTGTCACTCTAATACAAGTCCTCATTAATATTTTGTCATGTGTCATTTAAATATATTAGGCAACCAGTTCAAAATTCAAATTTATATTTTCTAATTATATGTTAAATTTGAAGTTATAATAATTTTAAAAAATTTGATATATCTGTTAATTTATAATTTATTTAAAATCATTTATTTAAAACAATTGATTAATAATTATATATGTTTATTATTAAAGTTTAATTAATTTTATAACCATGGTTTCCACGGGTTATAAACTAGTATATATATATATATATATATATATATATATATATATATATATATATATATTATGCCCTTGTATTGTAAGTTTTGTTTGATTTCAATAAATATATTACATTTTTTCGTAATTTATGACATGTTTTTGAAATATTTGAATACGATTATTTCAAATGCTTAGTTTGAAATCCAAAATCTATAATGTATTTTCTTTATATATATATATATATATATATATATATATATATATATATATATATATATATATATATATATATATATATATAAAGAAAATACATTATAGATTTTGGATTTCAAACTAAGCATTTGAAATAATCGTATTCAAATATTTCAAAAACATGTCATAAATTACGAAAAAATGTAATATATTTATTGAAATCAAACAAAACTTACAAAAACATAATAAGAAGGAAATATATTACAATACAAGGGCATAATCGTTGTAATTTAGTTGAAAAAACAATGAAACAAAGCATTTCAAATATAAGAGGGTAAAATAATTTTTAAAAAATGTTTGATACAAATAAAAGAAAAATACACATTGTATATCTTTACAATCCTTAGATATCAATATTAGATTTGATGGTTATTTTATCTATGGGTAAAAGATTGGTGATTTACATATATGCACCATAATAATAGGACATTTTTATGATTATAAAAAAAAAGAAATTACTATAACCCAAAGCATTTTTTAGCCGGTCAATTTAAAAGTTTCATTAAGTTTTTTGCACAATTCTAATATTATTTGTTTATTTGTATGTATTTTTTAGCTTTGAATAATATCTATGTGGAAACGATTAAGAAAATCTACTAAAAGTCTTTGTATTTAGACATTATAATCGATTTTGTCTTTATCTTTTTTTTTTTAATTACAATTAAATATAAAAAAACTGGAAAATGTTTTCATTTTGTCCATTTTACCCTGTCTAGAGGTCATATAATTTTGAAAAATTACACTTTAGCCTAAATTTAAAAATTTTAATAAAAATTTGGTCTAAAACTTATATATTTTGGCCAAGATTTTAAATTTTATCATAAATTTGTTTCAAAATTTACACTTTTGGCAATGATTTCAAAATTTTGTTACAAATTTATCATAAATTTAGTTTTGTTTACATCTTTTTTTTTCCCAAACTTTTGTTTCGATTATGGTTCTTTTTTGCTTTATAAAATCGTATTTATATAAGAAAAACATATTTTTAGATAAAAAAACCTTCGCTTTTTTATATAAAAACTTTTTTTAAAACATTTTTATGTGAAATACCTATTTATAAAATTACGAATTTATTATTATTATTATTATATATATATATATATCCATTTTTTTTAAAAAAAAGGTGTATATACGTATTTTATAAAAAAAAATGTACAAACACCATTTTTACAACTGATGCATTTGTATAAAAACACGTGTTTCATGGTAAATATATATATATATATATATATATATATATATATATATATATATATATTTATTTAAGTATTTATATGCACACAAACATGTTTTTTATACATTTATTTTCATAAAAACGTGTATCGGTATATTTTTTTACATACACCTATTTTATAATAAATACATTTGTTTACAAACACATTTTTATAAATAAATGTATACAAACATGTGTTGTATAAAAATATATACAAACATGAATTTATAAAAAAAAATATATACAAACACATATCTCATGTTGAACGTATTTGTATATATTTATGTATTTATAAACACATATATAGATTTTTTATTCTTTTTTTAATAAAAAAATATAGACAAATATGTTTACTATGAAAAAGATGTTCGTATAAATTAATTTATAAAAATATGTTCGTATATTTTTTTTATAAAATATTTTTGTATACAATTTTTTTTTTATAAAAACATGTTTGTATACAAATGCATTTATTATAAAATAGGTTTTTTTTATATTTGTTTTAATAAAATATGTTTTTCTATGCATCTCTTTTATAAAAAAACAAATTTATAAAAGTTTTTATATAGAAAAGAAAGTTTTTTGTGTGAAAATATGTTTTTTGTATAAATATGATTTTATAAAGCAAAAAAGCATATTAAAAGAAAAATTTTGAAAAAAAGTTGTAAAAAATCTAAATTCAGGATGAATTTGTAACAAATTTCTAAATCAATGCCAAAAGTGTAAATTATGGACCAAATTTGTAATAAAATTTGAAATTTGGGCAAAAAATGTAAATTTTAGAACAAATTTATACTAAAATTTAAAATTTGAACCAAAAATATAATTTTTGAAAGGTGGATGGCCTGTTGGCTGTAAAATGATCAAAATGAATACATTTTTCTGTTTTTTAGACTTTATTGACTAAAGAATAAAAATAATGACTAAATCGATTATAAAACTTAAACTTAAAGACTTTTCCGTAGATTTTCCAAACGGAGATATTTTAATATACTTGTTTTGATTTGGTCGATGAAAAAGATTACGTAGACGATCCAATTGGAAACAATAAATATTAACACACTAGAATCTATGGAGTAACTAGGTAAATGAGAGCTCGTGCTCAAGGAAAATCAACCATCTTA